>NC_092149.1:68935898-69073398 GCF_045791955.1 Oncorhynchus clarkii lewisi
AGTGACTCTTCTGACCAGTGACTCTCCTGACCAGTGGTTCTACTGACCAGTGACTCTCCTGACCAGTGACTCTCCTGACCAGTGGTTCTACGGACCAGTGACTCTCCTGACCAGTGGTTCTACTGACCAGTGACTCTCCTGACCAGTGACCCTCCTGACCAGTGACTCTCCTGACCAGTGGTTCTCCTGACCAGTGACTCTCCTGACCAGTGACCCTCCTGACCAGTGACCCTCCTGACGGGTGACTCTCCTGACCAGTGACTCTCCTGACCAGTGGTTCTACTGACCAGTGACTCTCCTGACCAGTGGTTCTCCTGACCAGTGACTCTCCTGACCAGTGGTTCTCCTGACCAGTGACTCTCCTGACCAGTAACCCTCCTGACCAGTGACTCTCCTGACCAGTGGTTCTCCTGACCAGTGACTCTCCTGACCAGTGACCCTCCTGACCAGTGACCCTCCTGACCAGTGACTCTCCTGACCAGTGACTCTCCTGACCAGTGGTTCTACTGACCAGTGACTCTCCTGACCAGTGCTTCTACTGACCAGTGACTCTCCTGACCAGTGACTCTCCTGACAAGTGGTTCTACTGACCAGTGACTATCCTGACCAGTGGCTCTCCTGACCAATGGTTCTACTGACCAGTGACTCTCCTGACCAGTGGTTCTACTGACCAGTGACTCTCCTGACCAGTGGTTCTACTGACCAGTGACTCTCCTGACCAGTGACTCTCCTGACCAGTGGCTCTACTGACCCGTGTTTCTACTGACCAGTGACTCTCCTGACCAGTGACTCTCCTGACCAGTGGTTATCCTGACCAGTGACTCTCCTGACCAGTGGTTCTACTGACCAGTGACTCTCCTGACCAGTGACTCTTCTGACCAGTGACTCTCCTGACCAGTGGTTCTACTGACCAGTGACTCTCCTGACCAGTGACTCTCCTAACCAGTGGCTCTCCTGACAAGTGGTTCTACTGACCAGTGGTTCTACGGACCAGTGACTCTCCTGACCAGTGGTTCTACTGACCAGTGGCTCTCCTGACCAGTGACTCTCCTGACCAGTTGTTCTTCTGACCAGTGACTCTCCTGACCAGTGGTTCTCCTCCTGACTCTCCTAACCAGTGGTTCTCCTGACCAGTGACTCTCCTGACCAGTGGTTCTACTGACCAGTGACTCTCCTGACCAGTGGCTCTGCTGACCAGTGACTCTCCTGACCAGTGGACTCTCCTTCTGACTGACCATCAGTGACTCTCCTGACCAGTGGACTCTCTCCTGATCAGTGGACCCTTCTGACCAGTGACTCTCCTGACCAGTGACCCTCCTGACCAGTGACTCTGACTCTCCTGACCCTGCTGACCAGTGACTCTCCTGACCAGTGGTTCTCCTGACCAGTGACCAGTGACCCTCCTGACCTGCTGACGGGTGACTCTCCTGACCAGTGACTCTCCTGACCAGTGACTAGTGGTTCTCCTGACCAGTGACTCTCCTGACCAGTAACCCTCCTCCTGACCAGTGGCTCTCCTGACCAGTGGTTCTGACTCTCCTGACCAGTGACTCTCCTGACCAGTGGTGACCAGTGCTTCTACTGACCAGTGACTCTCCTGACCAGTGACTCTCCTGACAAGTGGTTCTACTGACCAGTGACTATCCTGACCAGTGGCTCTCCTGACCTCCTGACCAGTGACTCTCCTGACCACTCTCCAGTGACTCTCCTGACCAGTGGTTCTACTGACCAGTGACTGACTCTCCTGACCAGTGGCTCTCCTGACCAGTGACTCTCCTGGTTCTACTGACCAGTGACTCTCCTGACCAGTGACCAGTGACTCTCCTCTACTGACCAGTGACTCTCCTGACCAGTGACCAGTGTTCTACTGACCAGTGACTCTCCTGACCAGTGACTCTCCTGACAAGTGGTTCTACTGACCAGTGACTATCCTGACCAGTGGCTCTCCTGACCAATGGTTCTACTGACCAGTGACTCTCCTGACCAGTGGTTCTACTGACCAGTGACTCTCCTGACCAGTGGTTCTACTGACCAGTGACTCTCCTGACCAGTGACTCTCCTGACAAGTGGTTCTACTGACCAGTGACTCTCCTGACCAGTGACTCTCCTGACCAGTGGCTCTTCTGACCAGTGTTTCTACTGACCAGTGACTCTCCTGACCAGTGGCTCTCCTGATCAGTGGTTCTCCTGACATGTGGCTCTCCTGACCAGTGGCTCTCCTGACCATTGACTCTCCTGACCAGTGGCTCTCCTGATCAGTGGTTCTCCTGACCAGTGACTCTCCTGACCAGTGACTCTCCTAACACACACTCACGCATGCATGCACACAGACACCACGACCCCTTCATGACCCAGCAGGAAATACAGGGGTATAACCGAGTTGTAATGGAAGGTCCTGCACCACTTTTCTACAGCTGTATACTTCCCCTCAGCAGGAGAGGGATTCAATATTGCTTTATACAGTTAAGGAGCATCGCTTACTGGCTGGCAGGAATCTGGCCTGAATACAAACCATTCCATTAGTGAAATTACCCTGATAGATAGAGAGATATGGAGAGAGACAGAGATGGATGGAGGGAGAGAAAGGGAGAGAGAAAGGGAGAGAGAGCGAGAGAGAGAGAGAGAGAGAGAGAGAGAGAGAGAGAGAGAGAGTGTGGGAGGGAGGGATGGATGGAGGGAGGGAGGGAGGGATAAAAAGAGAGCGATGGAGAGAGAGATGGATGAAACTGTAAAGGGAGGGAGAGTGAAAATCAGTCCTCCTTAAAAAAATTATCAATCTACAGTATCTGTTGTGACTCATTGTGTAGTGGTAATCCAATGGTATCATTGGTAGTGGTTGGACAGATAGATTCCATAATTATCTACCGCAGAGAATTTGCTAAGCACCAGTGAACGTCAGTAAGAGAACCTTAGTGTTGGGTAAATAATGATGTCCTCTCCTTATTGTGTTTGTCTGAACGTGCTCGGGCAGAAACACCAATTAGCATCAACAGCCAATGATAAGTAGCAGCTGAACAGAGCTCTCCCTTCACTGAATCTATCTACACTGAACAAAAATATAAGCGCAAAATGTAAAGTGTTGGTCCCATGTTTCATGAGCTAAATTAAATGAAAACACAAAGCCGCAGATGTCTCACGTTTTGAGGGAGTGTGCAATTGGCATGCTGACTGCAGGAATGTCCACCAGAGCTGTTGCTAGAGAATTTAATGTTAATTTCTCTACCTCCGATGTCATATTAGAGAATTTGGTAGTACGTCCAACCGGCATCACAACCGCAGACCACACGTAACCACACATCCGGTGGGGTGCTGAGGATGATTTCTGTCTGTAATAAAGCCCTTTTTTTGTGGGGAAAAACTCATTGTGATTGGCCGGGCATGGCTCCCCAGTGGGTGGGTCTCTGCCCTCCAAGGCCCACCCATGGCTGCATCACTGCCCAGTCATGTGAAATCCATAGATTAGGGCCTAATGAGTTTATTTCAATTGACTGATTTCCTTATATGAACTGTAACTTGTTAATTGTTCTATGTTCTATTATTTAAATTTTTGTTCAGTACATTACTGTCTTCTAACTGTGTGTGTGTGTGTGTGTGTGTGTGTGTGTGTGTGTGTGTGTGTGTGTGTGTGTGTGTGTGTGTGTGTGTCCTTTGTCTGGGCCAATTGACCACCTACTTTTTCCTATTGAAGAGAATTCTAATTCTAGTTACTATTTCACTCAGGTAAAGATAATGAGAGAAGGCGGATGTGTTGTGTATGGTTCCCCATATGTGGCACTACTGTACTGTGAGCAGCTGTTGTGTTCATGGAAGGCTCCTTGCTCTTGAAATGTTTATTTGGGTGGCCAGGGTCCCTCTCATTGAACAAATAAGTCATTTTTATAATACCTGCAATATATCATCTTGGCATGCCATTCAGTGTAACCCATAATAACTATCTGCAGCTGTATATGAGTCATAAGGCGTCCTGTCAGTGTATCCCTAACCAACCGTCTCCCCAGTGTGTTGTGATCGAGAGAAACCGCTGTGCACACACAGCCCAAATCTATTCCAATGAGCAGCCTAAAGATATCTGTATTGATCTGCTAGTCCTACTCTGCCTCTTTAGACTGAGATAGAAATAGCCTGTTTGTGTCTCTGTGTGAGTCGCTGTGTCTCTGCGTGTGTCTCTGCATGTGTCTCTCTGTGTGTGTGTCTCTGTGCGTGTGTGTCTCTGTGTGTGTGTCTCTGTGTGTGTGTCTCTGTGTGTGTGTCTCTGTGTGTGTGTCTCTGTGTGTGTGTGTCTCTGTGTGAGTCTCTGTGTGTGTCTGTGTGTGCGTGTGATTTTTAGACTGAGAGACAAATAGACTGTTTGTGTCTCTGTGTGTGTCGCTGTGTCTCTGCGTGTGTCTCTGTCTCTGTGTGTGTCTGTATGTGCGATTTTTAGACTGAGACACAAATAGCCTGTTTGTGTCGCTGTGTGTGTCGCTGTGTCTCTGCGTGTGTCGCTGTGTGAGTCTCTGTGTGTGTCTGTGTGTGCGTGTGATTTTTAGACTGAGAGACTAATAGCTCTTTCACCTTTCTCAAGGAATCCCTTTCATTTTGCATGGTGAGGGAAAGAGAGAGAGAGACAGCTACATACTAAGAGTGTCATACTGATGTTTTCATTGACACAACTGAGTCTGTATTACTTTGGCCTGAGCTAAAATTATACAAAGAGGGATTGGACAGTAGCTTGTGTCATAAAGAGACCAGGAAGTAGACATTAGAGCCAACTGGTCCAGTAGTTTCATTTAATTCCATTGAGTTTCATTCAACAAGGGGTCCCATTGGCTCACAGTGTTATCTTAGTCCTGGATCAATGTCTTTGATTGCCCCTTCCTCTCTTTTATTTTCTTCTCTTCTCTTCTCTCCCCTGCGTTCCCTCTGGTATGCATGGTAAAGTGTGTGTACTGTATGAATTATACTGACATCTTTTTCTACCATTGTTATGTAACATCATCCCTCTCTCCTTGACGTCTTTTCTTTTATGTTTGCCATTTTGTCAAATAAATCAATGCTCAGACGACATGTTTATCTATTAAATATTTAAAAACCACTGACAGGCTGATGAAACACAAGTAGATTTTATTACATATTCAATTTGGTTGATGTATCACTCTGCTTCTGGAAACCAAGCACTTCCTCTTTCATTGGATAACAAGGTTTGAGACAGTAAATACTCTTCTCTGTGTGTTTGAAGACATTTGTTGTTGGTTTATTTGAAGCAGACCTGTCAGTCCAATGCAAACCTGTCTATGGTGGGTTTCTGAAGATGTCAGGGCCCTTTCTACTTGGTCATAACTTGTAAATACAGTGCCTTGCGAAAGTATTCGGCCCCCTTGAACTTTGCAACCTTTTGCCACATTTCAGGCTTCAAACATAAAGATATAAAACTGTATTTTTTTGTGAAGAATCAACAACAAGTGGGACACAATCATGAAGTGGAACAACATTTATTGGATATTTCAAACTTTTTTAACAAATCAAAAACTGAAAAATTGGGCGTGCAAAATTATTCAGCCCCTTTACTTTCAGTGCAGCAAACTCTCTCCAGAAGTTCAGTGAGGATCTCTGAATGATCCAATGTTGACCTAAATGACTAATGATGATAAATACAATCCACCTGTGTGTAATCAAGTCTCCGTATAAATGCACCTGCACTGTGATAGTCTCAGAGGTCCGTTAAAAGCGCAGAGAGCATCATGAAGAACAAGGAACACACCAGGCAGGTCCGAGATACTGTTGTGAAGAAGTTTAAAGCCGGATTTGGATACAAAAAGATTTCCCAAGCTTTAAACATCCCAAGGAGCACTGTGCAAGCGATAATATTGAAATGGAACGAGTATCAGACCACTGCAAATCTACCAAGACCTGGCCGTCCCTCTAAACTTTCAGCTCATACAAGGAGAAGACTGATCAGAGATGCAGCCAAGAGGCCCATGATCACTCTGGATGAACTGCAGAGATCTACAGCTGAGGTGGGAGACTCTGTCCATAGGACAACAATCAGTCGTATATTGCACAAATCTGGCCTTTATGGAAGAGTGGCAAGAAGAAAGCCATTTCTTAAAGATATCCATAAAAAGTGTTGTTTAAAGTTTGCCACAAGCCACCTGGGAGACACACCAAACATGTGGAAGAAGGTGCTCTGGTCAGATGAAACCAAAATTGAACTTTTTGGCAACAATGCAAAACGTTATGTTTGGCGTAAAAGCAACACAGCTCATCACACTGAACACACCATCCCCACTGTCAAACATGGTGGTGGCAGCATCATGGTTTGGGCCTGCTTTTCTTCAGCAGGGACAGGGAAGATGGTTCAAATTGATGGGAAGATGGATGGAGCCAAATACAGGACCATTCTGGAAGAAAACCTGATGGAGTCTGCAAAAGACCTGAGACTGGGACGGAGATTTGTCTTCCAACAAGACAATGATCCAAAACATAAAGCAAAATCTACAATGGAATGGTTCAAAAATAAACATATCCAGGTGTTAGAATGGCCAAGTCAAAGTCCAGACCTGAATCCAATCGAGAATCTGTGGAAAGAACTGAAAACTGCTGTTCACAAATGCTCTCCATCCAACCTCACTGAGCTCGAGCTGTTTTGCAAGGAGGAATGGGAAAAAATATCAGTCTCTCGATGTGCAAAACTGATAGAGACATACCCCAAGCGACTTACAGCTGTAATCGCAGCAAAAGGTGGCGCTACAAAGTATTAACTTAAGGGGGCTGAATAATTTTGCACGCCCAATTTTTCAGTTTTTGATTTGTTAAAAAAGTTTGAAATATCCAATAAATGTCGTTCCACTTCATGATTGTGTCTCACTTGTTGTTGATTCTTCACAAAAAAATACAGTTTTATTTTTTGTGAAGAATGTTTGAAGCCTGAAATGTGGCAAAAGGTCGCAAAGTTCAAGGGGGCCGAATACTTTCGCAAGGCACTGTAAGCATTTCACGGTAAGGTCTGTTGTATTCGGCACGTGACAAATAAAATGTGATTTGAATTTTAACTACCTGGGTCTATAGGGTTCTGCTCAGATAGTGTGTTGAAACAAAAACATGTTGAACTCTATGCTTGTAAGTGTTCTGTTCCACAACCACGTCGTTATGAAATATCCTAAATTGGTTTCCAGTCTTTGTCGTTTTGTACTCATTATCTACATATCATCAAATATTAGAACCCTACAGGCAGAAATCTAGAGCAGCCCCATCCCCCCCCCCCCCCCCCCCCCCTCCTCTTCTCTCTCTCTCTCTCTCTCTCTCTCTCTCTCTCTCTCTCTCTCTCTCTCACAGACACACACACCCCTACAGTGTCCCTGTCTGCCTCAGACACACACACGCGACAAGAGCCATTCCTCTGCATGTGTGTGTGTGTGTGTGTGCGTGTGTGTGTGTGTGTGTGTGTGTGTGTGTGTGTGTGTGTGTTTGAGTGTGTGCGTGCGTGCGAGCGAGTGCGTGCGTGTGCGTGGACCTGCCAGACTGGAGGCTATCCCAATACGTAACAATGCGTGTAACTGGGTTAGCCCCTGTTAGATTGAATTATCTCTCTGTGTTCAGAACCAGCAATCAGATTAACATCCATGACTTCCTGTAAACGAAAAGAGAGAGGGATGAACAGAGAGGAGAGAGAGATGGATGAGAGAGGAGTGGAAGTCATGAGAGTGCAAACTATTCTGTCCCACCCACCCACCCTCTCTCACTTTTTATCTCTCGCTTTCTTTCTCTCTCTCTCTCTCTGTCGCTCTCTCTCTCTATCTCTCCATGCAGTAATTACATTATAGGAGACATCACTTACGGAAACCATAAATATTCTCTCCATCCCTGCATGGGACGCTTCTCAGAATGAGATGACTCTGAATCAATATGTTTTTATACCAGGCAGAAAACTGTCTTAATAAAATGGATGGTTGCTGCACCACTTTAGATACACTCGCCCTGTGTGTTATGACATTGAGGAAGTTTGGCTGAAGAGGGCTGGATAATGTTTGTAAAGGTTGTATGAAGGGGGCTGGATAATGTTTGTAAAGGTTGTATGAAGAGGGCTGGATAATGTTTGTAAAGGTTGTATGAAGAGGGCTGGATAATGTTTGTAAAGGCTGTATGAAGAGGGCTGGATAATATTTGTAAAGGCTGTATGAAGAGGGCTGGATAATGTTTGTAAAGGCTGTATGAAGAGGACTGGATAATGTTTGTAAAGGCCGTATGAAGAGGGCTGGATAATGTTTGTAAAGGCTGTATGAAGAGGGCTGGATAATGTTTGTAACGGTTGTATGAAGAGGACTGGATAATGTTTGTAAAGGTTGTATGAAGAGGACTGGATAATGTTTGTAAAGGCCGTATGAAGAGGGCTGGATAATGTTTGTAAAGGTTGTTTGAAGAGGGCTGGATAATGTTTGTAAAGGCTGTATTAAGAGGGCTGGATAATTTTTGTAAAGGCGCTATGAAGAGGGCTGGATAATGTTTGTAAAGATTGTATGAAGAGGACTGTATAATGTTTGTAAAGGTTTTATGAAGAGTGCTGAATAATGTTTGTAAAGGCTGTATGAAGAGGGCTGGATCATGTTTGTAAAGGCTGTATGAAGAGAGCTGGATAATGTTTGTAAAGGCTGTGTGAAGAGGGCTGGATAATGTTTGTAAAGGTTGTATGAAGAGGGCTGGATAATGTTTGTAAAGGCTGTATGAAGAGGGCTGGATAATGTTTGTAAAGATTGTATGAAGAGGACTGGATAATGTTTGTAAAGGTTTTATGAAGAGGGCTGGATAATGTTTGTAAAGGCTGTATGAAGAGGGCTGGATAATGTTTGTAAAGGCTGTATGAAGAGGGCTGGATAATGTTTGTAAAGATTGTATGAAGAGGACTGGATAATGTTTGTAAAGGTTTTATGAAGAGGGCTGGATAATGTTTGTAAAGGCTGTATGAAGAGGGCTGGATCATGTTTGTAAAGGCTGTATGAAGAGGGCTGGATAATGTTTGTAAAGGTTGTATGAAGAGGGCTGGATAATGTTTGTAAAGGCTGTATGAAGAGGGTTGGATAATGTTTGTAAAGGCTGTATTAAGAGGGCTGGATAATGTTTGTAAAAGCTGTATGAAGAGGGCTGGATAATGTTTGTAAAGGTTTTATGAAGAGGGCTGGATAATGTTTGTAAAGGCTGTATTAAAAGGGCTGGATCATGTTTGTAAAGGCTGTATGAAGAGGGCTGGATAATGTTTGTAAAGGCTGTATGAAGAGGGCTGGATCATGTTTGTAAAGGCTGTAGGAAGAGGGCTGGATAATGTTTGTGAAGGTTGTATGAAGAGGGCTGGATAATGTTTGTAAAGGCTGTATGAAGAGGGCTGGATAATGTTTGTAAAGGCTGTATGAAGAGGGCTGGATAATGTTTGTAAAGGCTATGGGCTCTGTTCAAAAGAAGACCATTACATGGAGAATGTCATTTGAGTCAGGGACAGTTGCATAGCTGTTACTGTCCCCCTGGCAGTGTCAGAGTAAGAGGCTGAGGGGAGGAGGTTAGGCTGGCACCAACAAGCTAACTGAGCCTTATATAAGACAGTAGCATGGCTCTATTCCCTATTATAGTGAAGTTAAGGATGTTGCTTTCACGAACATGCTTGAAGACGGTATCAGACTGTATTAGCCTCAGAACCCATTAGTTGAACCAACGACTGCATTTATGGGATATGTGGACTACCACCTATTGGCTGCAATACAGTTGGCATACAGAGAGGCTACATTTACAGTATCTTTCTATTATATGTAGGTGGGTGTGTTTTATTGTAAAATACACCAGATAGGTGCAGCAAAATATATTGTTTTACAGGGTCAGCCATAGTAGTACAACACCCCCTCAAGCAAATTAGGGTTAAGTGCCTTGCTCAAGGTCACATCGACAAATTGTCCCCTTTGTCGGCTTCAGTATATGAACCAATGACCTTTCGGTTACTGGCCCAACGCTCTAACCCCTGGGCTACCTCCCTTGTGTATCCCTCCAGCTGAGCTTTATAATTAGTGTGTGTTAATGTGTTGTGCACCTGGGCTCCGTTTTCTCTCATTAATGAATCCATAATTAATGGTCTAATCAATTATAGATCATCTAAGGGACTGGTGGCCAGGGGGGCCAGGGGGTGAGGCACTAGTGGCCCAGATGTTTCACTGCAGCTGGACCTGAAATATGAATTCTTCCTTCATAGAGTCCCCTAATACACACACACACACACACGCCCACACCCACACTCAAAACAAACACACACGTTTGTTTTACTATACTTGTGGAGACCAAACAATTGATTCCATTCAACATACTATTTTCCCTAACCCTAACCCTTAACCCTAACCTTAACCCCAAACCCTTTAACCTAAACCTAAACCTAGCCCTAAACCCTAACCCTAATTCTAACACCAACCCTAAAATACCCGTAAAATTTTCATTTTCCTAGGGGGACTGGCTAAATGGTACCCACAAGGCAAATAAAACTAAAAGCACACACCTTAGTAGAGCTCACCTGAATGTACCTTAGACAACCAAGTCACTATTCAACGTCCATCAAAGTTGGAGGACATCAGGAGATGATGTGTCAACAGTGAGGGGCAACAGTGTGGCGTAAGCATCTGCCTCTGGTGTTCGAATCCACTGATAGAAAGTTGTTTTTGAGATTCATTTTTTTGTTGGTTTTATATTTTTTTGTATTTTACCCTCTTTTTCTCCCCAATTTCGATCTTGTCTCATCGCTGCAACTTACCAACAGGCTCGGGAGGCGAAGGTCGAGTCATGTGTCTTCCAAAACGTGACCTGTCTAACCGCGCTTCTTAACACCCGCCCACTTAACCCAGAAGCCAGCCGCACCAATGTGTCGGAAGAAACACCGTTCACCTGACGACCAAGGTCAGCCTACAGGCGCCCGGCCCACCACAAGGAGTCGCTAGAGCATTATGAGCCAAGTAAACCCCTTCCCCGGCCAAACCCTCCCCTAACATGGACGACGCTGGGCCAATTGTGTGCCGCCCTGTGGGACTCCCAGTCCCCTAATACACACACACACACGCCCACACCCACACCCAAAACAAACACACACATGTTTGTTTTACTATACTTGTGATACAGCCCGGGATCGTAGTGACGCCTCTAGCACTGCGATGCAGTGCCTTAGACCGCTGCGCCACTTGAGAGGCCCCCGAGATTTTTGTTTTAAGCATATCCAAAACTTTAACCCTTACCATAACCATTCGGAGTTCATGCCTAAACTTAAGCATCTGCCTCTGGTGCCAAAGGTTGCATGTTCGAATGCAGCGATATATTGTTGTTTTTGAGATTTTAGAGATTTGGAATTAATGCCTAAACTTAACCTAAAAAACTTTTAGAATTTGACGTTTGCAAGAACTTCAAAATTGGAAGAAGTTTGAAATTTGATGTTTAAGAAACATGGATGAACGTCTGATTCTGACTGAGACTGTGAGATCTAGTTGTAGACAACAGCCCTTAACCATCAAACAGAGATTGACTTGGGACTTTCTGTTTCATATAAATCCAGCTAGTTGCCTCTGACACCACAATGACAAATGAAAACAGTCCAGTCCTCCTCTACAGAGCAAAGCTGACATCAGCCACTAACTCTGTAGTCTCTTGAAGCTTAATTATTGTCAGATATGTAAATGAGAGGTGGAGGAGCAGATGTCCTGTTAGTTAGAGCCAACATGTCCTGTCTGGTAGCACAGACTTACAGACCTCTGGTCAGTCCTACGGTCTATGTCCCTGTCTCTCTTTCTCTCTTTCTCTCTCTGTCTCTCTCTGTATCTCTCTCTCTACTTCCATCTCTCTCTCTCTCTCTCTCTCTCTCTCTCTCTCTCTATCTCTCTCTCTCTCTCTCTCTCTCTCTCTCTCTCTCTGTAAGTTCTGACAGAACAGAGAGACAAAAATAATCAAATAAATAACCAGTGCCGGTTGTTATGTAAAGAAGCTCACAGTGTGAAATAGACGGAGCTTTTTCACGCTTATAATGGTCAGTGCACACACACACACACGCAGACACACAAGCACACACACAAACACACACAAACACACACAAACACACACAAACACACACAAACACACACAAACACACACACACTGCAGCTGCCCATCAATCTCTGCCTGCCTCTGCCTCCTCAGCAGCACCAACAGTGTGTGTGTGCATGTGTGCTAGTGTAAGTGTGTAGGGGAGTATTGTCCGGCTAAATCCTGCTAAATCCTGCCCTATCATGTGTCATCTTTAAATGACAATGTCGTAAAGCATTATGAGTGTGCGGAGAGCTGCGCTGCTGCCAGGGGTTTGTTAGTGTGATGGATGAGGCTTTCTCACAATGTGTTTCCCCTGGAACAGAATGACTAGGAAGCCAATATCAGTTACAGATGCAGGTAAGTACACAGACAGCGACTTTGGCAACAGGTTCTCTCTTCTCTCCTGGAACTATAAAGAGAAAGAGAGGGTGAGTATAGAGGAGCAAAGAGGAAAAAGGGAGGGAGGAATGAGAGAGAGGAAGAAGAGAGAAAGAGAGCGAGAGGAAGGAGAGAGAAAGAAAGAGATAGGAAGGAGAGAGAGAGAGAGAATGAATGAGACGTATCAACGGTGTGAGAGACTCAACTGTGTGATGTTATTATTTTTGATAGTGTAGAGTTAGACAAGAAGAAATTGACACAATCTTTAGGAAACATTTGATTCCCCTGGCTGCCAGAACTGCTATATTTTTTTATCAGAACCAGTGAGGTGGAAAGTGATCTGATTTACTACAGACTCCTTCCCAACACTATGTCTCAGGCATCGCTCCAAGGCCTACCCCCCCCCCCCCCCCCCCCCCCCCCCCCACCTTCCCAGTTGGCCTGCTGGGCATTACCTAAATCACTTTCCAAGATGGCCGCCCCCTCCTCTCTCCTGCGTAATGTAATTTGTTCATTGAAGGTCAGCTGATTTCAGCACCATGGCAAGTCATTACTCTTGCTAGTGTTGTTGCCGTGACGAGTCAGCGCCTGTTAGAGATGGAAACAGAGACCGATGATATAGGGAGGGATGTTTATTTCAACCAGTGTTAACAATTCAGTGTATTCGATTCAATGGTTGAGTTTATTTTACTGAAAGTTGGAGGAGGCTCACTATATGCATCAGTTTTCATTGTATCATTGTATTATTCGACACAGTGGATGTTTAAACAATCTATTTACAATGCTAAATAAAACCTAATTGAAAAGGACGTTACCTTGAGTCCCTAACAGACCCTAACAAACCATCTACAGTCACCAGCAAGGCAAGGTACCACACCCAAATAGGGTAATTTCTTGCCCTTAATCATAACACAATGAACCAGATGAATACAGACAGCAATATAATACTTTTTTGTATTACAACTTTTTTGAAATATTGTATAATTGTCCTGCCCTGACCTTAGAGATCCTTTAAATTCTCTATTTTGTAGGTCAGGGTGTGACTAGGGTGGGAAATCTATGTTTATATTTCTTTTTTTAACGAGTATGGTTCCCAATCAGAGGCAGCTGTCTATCGTTGTCTCTGATTGGGGATCATACTTAGGCAGCCATTTTTCCCACCTTCTGTTGTGGGATCTTGTCTTTGTGTGTTGCATGTGTTTGCACTCCTAATCTTTACGTTCGTTGAGTTGTTTATTGCTTTTGGTGGAACATTTCAAATTAAAAGAAAATGTACGCCTACCATGCTGCACCTTGGTCTACATTTAACGACGGACGTTACAATAACAATATGCAAATTAGGCGTTATCTAATTAAATATGTGCATATTTGCATATACCACAAATCCATTTTTCTGGACACTCCAGGATCGGGATTTGTATAGAGCAGATTGAGGATATACAGTATACTTTTTTCATCTTTCTATCTGTAAAATACTAAAGACATGTACGGAAACTGAATTTTTGGCGCATATTTCCAGTGGTGGAAAAAGTATCCAATTGTCATACTTGAGTAAAAGTAAAGATACAGTATCTTATTAATAGAAAACGACTCACGTAAAAGTGAAAGTCACCCAGTAAAATCCTATTTGAATAAAAGTGTAAAAGTATTTGGTTTCAAATATACTTAAGTATCAAAAGTAAAAGTAAAAGTTTAAATCATTTCAAATTCCTTATATTAAACAAACCAGACGGCACAATTTTCTTATTTTTTAAAGTTACGGATAGCTAGGGGCATGCTCCAACACTCAGACATAATTTACAAACGAAGCATGTGTTTATTGAGTCTGCCAGATCAGAGGCAGTAGGGATGACCAGGAATGTTCTCTTGATAAGTGTGTGAATTAGATCATTTTCCTGTCCTGTTAAGCATTCAACATGTAAAGAGTACTTTTGGGTGTCAGGGAAAATGTATGGAGTAGAAAGTACATCATTTTCTTTAGGAATGTAGTAAAGTATATTTATTTTTTATATTTAACCCTTTAACTTGGCAAGTCAGTTAAGAACAAATTATTATTTACAATGACGGCCTACACCGACCAAACTCAGACGACGCTGGGCCAATTGTGTGGCGCCCTATGGGACTCCCAATCACAGCCAAATGTGATACAGCTTCGATTCTGTAGTGCCACCTCTAGCACTGAGATGCAGTGCCTTAGACCGCTGCGCCACTCAGAAGACCAAAGTAAAAGTAAAAGTTGTCAAAAATATTTATAGTAAAGTACAGATGCCCCAAAAAACGACATAAGTAGTACTTTCAAGTATTTTTTTACTGAAGTACTTTACACCACTGCATATTTCCAAATAAAATGTTATCTAGAATCCAAATCTGACAATATAACAACAACTCTCTCTATACAAGTCTGGATAATATATCTAAGGGTAACCACACAAAATCTTGTGAACGCTGATGCTTCTGAGGCTGAGAAAAATCTGATGGCGTGTGGGAAGAGTCTGACATTCAGGAAATGGCAGTTAAAGAGAAGTACAATGAATTTAGCCTCCCAATCACCAAATGCCTATTGAGACCCAATCACCATCTCTTCAGTAAGTCTCTCCTCTCCTCCCCCCATCAGGTCTAAATAGGCCCTAGGCCACTTAGTATTGATGAGATCAATGGTAGGACCACTGCTGGACACACACCATATTTATTACTCCTCTACCGCAGCTCAATACACCACCACTGCTTAAAACAATCCATGCATATACAGGTAATAAACACCGGTACAGAACTCATTAGGTAGACACTGTCATTTAGAAGAACACAGACATTTCTCATCTCAACTGGTTCATGGTCTGTATGTGTTTTAGCATCAACATTAAGCCAAGCCAACAGGAAGATGTTGCTTTCGTCAAAATATTTGTTTTCAGCTAAACAGACACATACAAACCGCTCTCTGACACAGTGTGTGTGTTGGTTGTTTTCTCCTACAGGTCTGGAACTCACAGCATGTGAGAGTCAGTGATAGGAAATCAATAAGTGATTAATATTAGTGGAGTGGGCAAGAGGCCAACTGTCAATCATGTGTCATAGAAGGAAATACAAGCAGCCTTGTAGCTTTCACATGACATGACTGCATCGAACAGGAAGTGAACAGGCTAATACACAAATACAGGGTGTTCTGGGTAAGAAAAGGTAATGTAGCAGTAAAAATATAAAGTCACAATAACCGTTGGACTATGCTGACATGGTGCCTTCAAATTAAATAAAATAAAATCAAATGTATTTATATAGCCCTTCGTACATCAGCTGATATCTCAAAGTGCTGTATAGAAACCCAGCCTAAAACCCCAAACAGCAAGCAATGCAGGTGTAGAAGCACGGTAGAAGCGTAGAGTGGATTTTACAAATGGAATTTTCCCCCAGATGGGTAGTGAGACAATAGGCAGTTTATGTTTGTGACAGGCAGCCTTTAGGGTTGACGTCTAGCAGGAGAGCTGTCAAGCTGAGACAGCCTGGAGAAACAAACACAGCCGCCGATACGTCACACACAGCACGCACACACCAGCTCTCCAGTGGCTGGTTGGCTAATACAACTGGTTGTATTCCTCAGGCTCTATCCTGGCAGTATGACACTGCTGAACCAGTATGACACTGGGTACCAGTATGACACTGCGGATCTGACATTCCAGGTAGGATTGTAAATCTAATCAAGCCCTTCCTTCTGCAGGGCAAATGAGAGCTAGAGGTCTGGTCTTCCTCATTCTAACAAGAGGTGTTATAGTCTGTCTTGGTTATCCTCTGGACAATGCCTATAGACAGAGATAGAGATATTGCATGCACAGCATCATTATCGAACCTGTCTTGGATCACATTAGTCTTTGAACTGCTCTATGTAATATACTGTAACAATACTATTTCCATCCAGTATAAAGTGTGTAGTATATTTCCAGTATTATGGTGTATTTCCATCCAGTATAAAGTGTGTAGTATATTTCCAGTATTGTGATGTATTTCCATCCAGTATAAAGTGTGTAGTATATTTCCAGTATTATGGTGTATTTCCATCCAGTATAAAGTGTGTAGTATATTTCCAGTATTGTGATGTATTTCCATCCAGTATAAAGTGTGTAGTATATTTCCAGTATTATGGTGTATTTCCATCCAGTATAAAGTGTGTAGTATATTTCCAGTATTGTGATGTATTTCCATCCAGTATAAAGTGTGTAATATATTTCCAGTATTATGGTGTATTTCCATCCAGTATAAAGTGTGTAGTATATTTCCAGTATTGTGATGTATTTCCATCCAGTATAAAGTGTGTAGTATATTTCCAGTATTATGGTGTATTTCCATCCAGTATAAAGTGTGTAGTATATTTCCAGTATTGTGATGTATTTCCATCCAGTATAAAGTGTGTAGTATATTTCCAGTATTGTAGTGTATTTCCGTCCAGTATAAAGTGTGTAGTGTATTCCTAGTATTATTTCGATCCAGTCTTAAAGGGATAGTTCATTCAAATAAAAAAATTACACATTTCCTTACCATGTAAGCAGTCTATTTACAAGGTAAGACAGCAATCCATGCTTTGGTTTAGTTTTCCTGGCACTGTTTCCAAATGCTAACGTTTTAGCATTTGTGGCCCAAATCCTATTCTAGTCATGGGACCAATATTAGCATTTTTCGTGCATCATGATTAAATTATCTATAAGTGAATTTGGTGAACTTCACTATCATTTTAGATACTTTTGGATGATTTGGACATGATAATTGCTCATATCGTTCCCGTGACTTGAATTGGATTTGTGTCACAAATGCTAATACATTTGCCTTTGCTTACAGGAAAAGGAAATATGTAATTTTGTAATCTGGGTGCACTATCCCTTACACCCTTACACCGGGAAGCCATTGAAACTCTGGGAATCATGTCCCTGGAGAGTAGACGGGAACAGATCTGCTTGACATTTGCTAAATCCCTGCAGAACTCCCAGTCTGCAGACTGGCTCCGCCCCAACTAGACAACAGGTTTCTGGATGGGCTACCCGCAACAGCCACAAACAGACCACTCCTATGACACGCACAGGCCGCTATCAGAACTCTCCAGTTTCATACTCCACTAAACTGATCAATGCACACATCATATAGCCCACTGGCCTAAGAAATGCCTATCTAACATTTATTTTCTAAAGCTGTCACCCCAAACCTTGCCGTTGTAGTATTGTTGTTTTGTATATATTGCAGATTTTAGCATTTCATTATATTAAAAGTGTTGTGCTAGTTTATGATTTTACTATTTGATAATTGTCTATGACTATAAATTAGTGTCAATTCAATGACTGCGAGAAACCAATTAAACCTACTACTATTAATACTACCATTACTACTGCTACTACTACTACTATTACTACTACTACTGTTACTACTACTATTACTACTACTACTACTATTACGACTACTACTACTATTACTATTACGACTACTACTACTATTACTTCTACTACTATTACGACTACTACTACTACTAATTCTACTACTACTAATACTCTTACTACTACTATTACTACTTCTTCTACAACTACTACTACTATTACCACTACAACTAGTACTACTACTACTATTACTATTAAGACTACTATTACGACTACTACTACTATTACTACTAATACTAATACTACTACTATTACTATTACCATTATTACTACTACAACTAGTACTACTACTATTACTATTACGACTACTATTACTACTACTTCTACTTCTACTACTACTATTACAACTAGTACTACTACTACTATTACTATTACTACTAATACTACTACTACTCCCTGCTATAGCTTTGCTGTAATAACTGTACCAGTAATGAATGTCCCTGTCTGCGACCACTGGCAATAATAAACTGTGTCTGCACCTGATGGACGCAGGCAGGTTCTGGAGTGTGTGAGTGTGAGTGTGTACTCTCTCTGTAACGTGCACACCGGTTGAGTCAAACTGTATGCAGAACTTAGAGTAATTTAAATACCACTGGCTATTTCTAGACCTCCCTACTCTTACTGCTCTAATTGGAAAAGCACTGTATCAACATGCTGTAGCTGCAATTACATCATTATTTCTCTCTTTCTGCCTCTCCCTCTCCCTCTCTCTCTGTAGTTCTGTAGGGCCAGATGTGGATGTGAGGCCTGTTGCTCCTTAGAGCTCCTCTGAGAGTCTTCTGTCTGCTGGACCAGAATGCACTGTGCTCAGGAGATCTCCCACTCTGCACTGTGTTCATGATGAGATACTGGGGTGTCAGACTCTCTAAGGAGCATTACTTAAACAAGCATTTGTTAGGGCCCTAGAAGGGTAAATAGGGATTGAAATGGAAACAGAGATACAATGGACCCTTCTTCCTTCCTAAAGCTGGTTGGTAAAAGCCAATAAATTCAGTGGCAGTAACACTGAACCCAAACCAGCTGCGTGCATGCTCCATCGTACATAAATTTATTTTGTCCCCCCACACCAAACTCGATCACGACATGCAGGTTAAAATATCAAAACAAACTCTGAACCAATTATATTAATTTGGGGACAGGTCGAAAAACAAACATTTATGGCAATTTAGCTAGCTAGCTTGCACTTGCTAGCTAATTTGTCCTATTTATATAGCTTGCTGTTGCTAGCTAGTTTGTCCTGGAATATAAACATTGAGTTATTATTTTACCTGAAATGCACAATGTCCACCAGTTAATCCACACATAAACTGGTCAACCGAATCATTTATAGTCATCTCTCCTCCTTCCAGTCCTATAAATTATTTTGTCTTTCAGTCACTTTCAGTCACCATTTTTGTCTTTCAGTCACCTATTTTGTCTTTCAGTCACCCATGTGGGTATAACCAATGAGGAGATGGCACGTGGGTACCTGCTTCTATAAACCAATGAGGAGATAGGAGATGCAGGACTTGCAGTGAGATCTGCGTCAGAAATAGAACTGACTTCTATTTTAGCCCTTGGCAACGCAGATGCTCGTTGGCACGAGCAGTGTGGGTGAAATAATTGATGATATAGATTTCTACATTTATTTTGCAACGCTTGCGCACACGGCGTGAGCAGTGTAGTCAGCCTGTAAGTCATACAATTAATGGCAGCATCCAAAGAGATTGATGTAAAATGCTTTTGAACTTGTCTCTACTCCTCTCATTGGCTTGTCACCAGGTCTTCCTAATGAGCCCTAGACATGATGATTTGATTAGATTTATATGATTCCAGAAGAGGAATAGATAGGTTTGAGTCGTATCCAAGAGTGTATCAAACGTGTGTGTGTGTGTGTGTGTGTGTGTGTGTGTGTGTGTGTGTGTGTGTGTGTGTGTGTGTGTGTGTGTGTGTGTGTGTGTGTGTTTGGAAGTTTTTTACACCAGAGCTTCCACCACATCTTTACAAACAGTTCCTCCATTAGACAGAATAAGTCATGAGCTGTGCTACAGGGCTGTGTGTGTGTGTTTGTGTGTGTGTGTGTGTGTGTGTGTGTGTGTGTGTGTGTGTGTGTGTGTGTGTGTGTGTGTGTGTGTGTGTGTGTGTGTGTGTGTGTGTGTGTGTGTGTGTGTGTGCGTGTGCGTGCGTGCGTGCGTGCGTGCGTGCGTGCGTGCGTGCGTGCGTGCGTGCGTGCGTGCGTGTGTGTGTGTGTGTGTGTGTGTGTGAGAGCGAGAGAGAGAGATAAAGTGTGTAAATGTCTGTGAGAGAGAGGTACATTGTGTGCAACAACTCAAAGGGAATTCTCTGTTACTTCAAACAGGGAGGAAACTTCAGTGAGAACAAATTGAGAACCTCAAGGCCTGGGGCTCAGCCTCCAGTCTTCTCCACGATGTAAAGAGAAAGCTGGAGAGGTAGAGAGAGAGAGAGAGAGATGGAGAAATCTCACATGCCACTGTCGCCTGTCTGGGAGTTCAATCTGAGGATTGTGACAACAAACATATTAGTCATGTTGGGAGTCACTAATCCAGAGGACCAGATAGTGTATACAGGACATGAAAGAAACATGAAAGACTTTGAATTTGTCTTTAATGCAGTACTAAACCGAATAGGGTGCAACTTCAGATTAGCCCCAAGCCTTATTGAGATAATGATACAGGCTCGTGTGGTAAAGGGATGTGACATCATGAGGTGACATGACATCACAACCATCTCAGGCTCGTCACCTGGAGACAGATCATATTTCTCAAAAGAGCTTGTTCCGACACTTACACTAACACTCATGTTGATGATAATGATATAATGACATTATTTATAATGAATAATGGCATGTATATCCAATGTCATTCCATTGTGTTAGTCCATTTGGTGCATGCATAGGCGTGAGTGATACCATTGGGATGTTAGCCTGAAGGGTATGTAAAGAGCAGTGGAGTCCAATGTTTATCAGTATTTCCCAAACACCAGCATTACATTGAGACCAACATATGCACACACCATCAGACACACACACCACCCACCATCTCTGTGTTTAATTGTCCTGACGGAAAGGAGCGACTTTGGGTTTCCCAGTCCTCTGTGATGACTTCATGATCCAGGGGTGGCGGGGAGAACAAACACACAGTCTGTCTCTATTTCACACTCAAACTAAGGTTCATGAAATGAATGAGCCAACTGGATCAGGAGTCAGACAGGGTCAGGGCATGGGAGGAGGTCTTGTATTCAGACCAGGTCAGGTGTGTCAGTGTACTTTATGGTCTGGTTTGGCATCACAGTAGGCTGTCGAGTGTGTTTGTGTGTGAGCGTGTGCGTGTGTGCGTGTGTGTGTGTTTGGCAGGCTGTCAGATGTGTGTGTGATTGACCAGTAGAGTGTTTCATCTGGGGATCTGGAGAGAGGCATCAATCAATAACCATCACTGCTGTCAAACCTGCCACACACACACACACACACACACACACTCTCAGTATATTGGCATATCAGCAGAGAAATCAGATTGAGGTATGTCTGTCTTTTCACTGTTCACTAAAAGGGTGGGTTTGATGCCCTGAACGGAGATCACTGAGGTAGGGAACTTATAAATAAAAATAACTCACTGGAGCTGAATAGATAGTTTAGAGAGAAAAGGGAAGACCATGGGGCATCAAATTGTTAGTCAGTCTCGCTTACCGCGTTGCGCTACCCAGAGCTATTGAAACAGCCAGTCAGTACTCTCTTTATACTAGCTGTGTACAGATAAAGCTCTCACGACACTGATTATATAGTGCATTCGGAAAGTATTCAGACCCATTGAGTTTTTTCCACATTTTGTTATGTTATATCCTTATTCTAAAATTGATTAAGTAAAAAGGTTCCTCAACAATCTACACACAATACCGCATAATGACAAAGCGAAAACAGGCTTTTAGAAAACCTTATTTACATAGGTATTCAGACCCTTTGCTATGAGACTCGAAATTGAGCTCAGGTGCATCCTGTTTCCATTGATCATCCTTGAGACGTCTCTACAACTTGATTGGAGCTGGCCGCCCTGCCAAACTGAGCAATCGGGGGAGAAGGGCCTTGGTCAGGGAGGTGACCAAGAACCCAAATGGTCACTCTGACTGAGGTCCAGAGTTCCTCTGTGGAGATGGGAGAACATTCCAGAAGGACAACCATCTCTGGAGCACTCCACCAATCAGACCTTTATGGTAGAGTGGCCAGACGGAAGCCACTCCTCAGTAAGAGGCACATGACAGCCCGCTTGGAGTTTGCCAAAAGGCAACTAAAGGACTTTCCGACCATGAGAAACAAGATTCTCTGGTCTGATGAAACCAAGATTAAACTCTTTGGCCTGAATGCCAAGAGTCACGTCTGGAGCAAGCATGGTGGTGGCAGCATCATTCTGTGGGGATGTTTTTCAGCGACAGGGACTGAGAGACTTGTCAGGATCGAGGAAAAGATGAACGGAGAAAATTACAGAGAGATCCTTGATGAAAACCTGCTCCAGAGCGCTCAGGACCTCAGACTGGGGCGAAGGTTCACCTTCCAACAGGACAACACCCTAACAACAGCCAAGATAACGCAGGAGTGGCTTTGGGACAAGTCTCTGAATGTCCCCGAGTGGCCCAGCCAAAGCCTGGACTTGAACCTGATTGAACATCTCTGGAGAGACCTGAAAATAGCTATGCAGCGACGCTCCCCATCCAACCTGACAGAGCTTGAGAGGATCTGCAGAGAAGAATGGGAGAATCTCCCCAAATACAGGTGTGCCAAACTTGTAGCGCCATTCCCAAGAAGACTCGAGGCTGTAATCACTGCCAACGGTGCATCAACAAAGTACTGAGTAAAGGGTCTGAATACTTTAAATGTAATATTTACGTTTTTGTTTTTGCTTTGTCATTATAGGGTATTATGTGTAGATTGAAAAAAAATATTTTATCCATTTTAGAATAACGCTGTAATGTAACAAAATGTGGAAAAAGACAAGGGGTCTGAATACTTTCCAAATGTACTGTATGTAATATATAACACGAATGAAAGACAAATGATCAATATGCTAAATAATATAATTTATTTACCTGACATATTCATCACCATAATTTTTATGGACACTGCATAAGTAATAAATAAATTCTTAGCTTTTATTTCTCCTCACCAAAAGGATAAATCATTTCTAACGTTGCATTAAAAAGTATGCTCCATTTGTTCATATGCTGACTTTGTTGGTATATACATGTATCACACAAAAATATACATATCCATTTACAACATAGAAGCACATTTAGTATAGCCAGCCGAGCAACTGACATGATTATGTTTCTTATTCTTTAGTTTAAACAATGATATATTTTCCAGTGATAGAAGATAAAACAGCACAGAGTCGTCTCCTTGGTGAAGGAGAGGAGACTTTACATTCACATTTTGTACAGATTGCCTGGACACACAATTCCACTCTGACACTTAGAATATAGCATCAGACCAGCATCAGACCAGCTCCCAATACTCCCAAAACTACCCATATTAAGGGCATAATTCAACAGATTCAAACAGATTCAAACTATAACTTAAGACTGTAAACACCAGCAGACCTTACCAGCAAATACAGTGGGAGGAGTCAACCAGAGAACAGAAATACAGTGGGAGGAGTCAACCAGAGAACAGAAATACAGTAGGAGGAGTCAACCAGAGAACAGAAATACAGTGGGAGGAGTCAACCAGAGAACAGAAATACAGTGGGAGGAGTCAACCAGAGAACAGAAATACAGTAGGAGGAGTCAACCAGAGAACAGAAATACAGTAGGAGGAGTCAACCAGAGAACAGAAATACAGTGGGAGGAGTCAACCAGAGAACAGAAATACAGTGGGAGGAGTCAACCAGAGAACAGAAATACAGTGGGAGGAGTCAACCAGAGAACAGAAATACAGTGGGAGGAGTCAACCAGAGAACAGAAATACAGTGGGAGGAGTCAACCAGAGAACAGAAATACAGTGGGAGGAGTCAACCAGAGAACAGAAATACAGTGGGAGGAGTCAACCAGAGAACAGAAATACAGTAGGAGGAGTCAACCAGAGAACAGAAATACAGTGGGAGGAGTCAACCAGAGAACAGAAATACAGGGAGGAGTCAACCAGAGAACAGAAATACAGTGGGAGGAGTCAACCAGAGAACAGAAATACCCAACAACATCAAATAACAACTGCAATTTCCATCACAATCTCAAATCTGTTTTCTCTGACCAACGTTTTGGTCAACAGACCTTCCTCAGTGTTCACCCATCAAACTGTAATAACTGTGATATCAGATAGGTAGCTAATTCACTCAGCATAGGACCAGCTCTGCTTCCAATCACTACAACCACTGACACCAAAACAACCAATGCTGTTATTTTCCTGTCTCAGCTCATAACCAGCAAAAAACACTAATCAAATGTCCTCAGGGCAGATGGACAGAGTGGACAGAGCAGAATTTAATTGATTGTGCCAACGGGTTATTGATACGATCCCTGGAGGGGAAATCACAACTCAGCCTCCACAAGCCCCCCTGCCGCTCTGCTGCCGCTCTGCAGTCAATGACAGTTTAGAGGGGAATAAACCATCATGGGGCCACTCTCAAATGGCACCTTATTCCCTATATACACTACACTACCCAAACTTATGTGGCTCTGGCCAAAAGTAGTGCACTACATAGGTAATAGGGTGTAATTTTGGGAAGCAGATGGACTACCTAAAGCCACAGCCAGGTCCAATTTCAACCAGTACACCCATTAATAAAGCATTAAAGGCTTGTTCACCTATATTACTAACACATATTGAGTAAAACCTGGCCCTTATAATCTGATATAAGACTGTGAAATAAAGCAAGCGTTCCCCTCCAACACAACAGCACAGTATTAAACTTCTACACCTGCAGAGAGGAGGATTTTGACACATGCACAACATGGAACAGAATTTGGGTTTGGCTTTTCAACCCTGTTCAAATCCAGTTACTATGAAAATAATGTTAGTACTGAATATTTTAACCTGTACCTGGTGATTGTGTGTAAATTGGATTAAGAGCGCACAATTTAAAAATAGCTTGAAATCTATTTGTTCTCAATAATTAAAAAACAATCAACGGTTTTGAATGACTGGTATTCATATCTAGATCTATGTACAGCATGGACTCTAAAATCATTATTGCTCTATTAGTAAATTAATTATAAGTACATTTTTACGAACACACACAAACGCACAAACACACAAACACACTTAAATATTGCACTATTCTCATCACCCTCTGGGCTGGCGTCCCTCTCAGACCTCCCTAGTGAGAGAGACAGACAGACAGTTATCTGTAAACTCTTGTGGACAGATATCTGCTCGTAAACCATATCATCTTTTGTGAAGGGATTGGATGCATTGGACAACAAGCAGCAGTAGTTCCAGTGTTTGGGTTTTCGTCACTGGTTATTTGAATGTATCAGGATTGGGAAAAGGCGGTGCTTAAACTGCTTCGCTTCTACTGCTTCGCATGTGTGCTTTGGCTTTGCAAACTGAACATTTTCCATTTCTAACACATACACACCTTAACCACGCAGCTGAAATTACGTAAGATTTAAATTCTGGGTTAACCAAGATCAGTTATACTTACCTTACCTTTACATTAACTCAATTTACTGTAGCAGCACTGACAACAGAAAACTAAAATGGCGGTTGTGTTCGCTTTACAGAGAGTCAGACAGTGGTTGATATGATGCGAACACGAGAGGGTTGGATGGCTAGATAGACCCTTTCCCTCTCTCCTCTGGACCTCAACAAACAGCTGTCGATTAACGATGACTTTGATGAAGAATCTTCAGATCAACCTAATTAATTAGTCTTCCTTCTGATGTAATATTCACAGAAGTCACATCTCCTAATGAATTCTTCTCCGTGCTGTATGACAGGAGCAGTCTGGTGTTGTTTATATCCCACTGTATCCTGCCTGTTGGTTTATACATCTGAGCTGAGTTACATTGTGGGAACAAACTAATAGAGAATGATGTGTTTTTTTTTATCATACTTTCCTTTAGTAAATAATGTGTGCATTCATGGATATTTGAACAAAACGTCTTGTAATGTTTAATTAACTCAATGAAGAAGTGTTTGTGTGTGTGTGTGTGTGTGTGTGTGTGTGTGTGTGTGTGTGTGTGTGTGTGTGTGTGTGTGTGTGTGTGTGTGTGTGTGTGTGTGTGTGTGTGTGTGTGTGTGTGTACCTGTGGAGCCTCCTATAGCTCCTATGAGGACGGAGGGGACAGCCATGACCAGGCACTGAAAACAGAAAACTAAAATGGCAGTGGTGTTTGATTTAGAGAGTCAGTCAGTGGTTGATACGATGAGAACACAAGGGGGTTGGATGCTAGACAGACCTTCTCTGGGTCTCAGTTAAAGGCTCCATATCAGGGCTGGCTAACCCTTCTGTTGGAGAGCTATTGGGTATGCAGGCTTTTTCTCCAGCCCTACTATAGCACACCTGGTTAAGCTGTTCAAGATCCTGTTGGCAGCTGATTAATAGCATCAGGTATGTTAGAGCAGGAGCAAAGATCTGCAGGATGGTATCTCTCCAGGAGGGCTGGCCACCCCTGACCTTGGCTCTACTTGGTTCTGGGTCCAGGTCTGGCTCTGGGTCTTGGTCCTGGTCCTGGTCTCTACTTCCTGGTCTCTACTCATGGTGGTTGTTTAAGGACTCAGGGCTGGACTCCTCATCGTCACTGAGAGCCTCTGTGTTCGTAAATGTCCCCGCCAGTGAGTTGCTGAGGTGCGTTTTGACCGGCGCCATCTCCGACAGGATGATGTTGTCACTACTAACCAGCGTGGTCTTGTCCATGATCTCCTTACTGTGTTTGGACACCACAGCATCCATGAAGTCATACTTATGAGACAGAGTCCCAGACTCAAACAGGTACTTGAGCAGGTAGGAGAAGGCCACGTTACCCAGGAAGGAGGCCAGCATGGAGACCGTTTTAAAGGGGAAGCGTTGCTGGATGAAGTACTCCACGTCTCCAGTCAGGTGGTGGATCTTCTCCTGTTGCACCCAGCCGGGGTAGTAGATAAAAGGGGGTAGTTTGAGGTAGGGTTCCCCTCCCCCGATACGCAGCAGCAGACCAAAGACATAGCCGGCCACCGAGCCGTATGTGTTGGTTCCCTTGATGAAGAGCACGCTGAGCAGCTGGGGGAAGATGATAACATACACCAGGTCGGAGCTCAGGTACCACAGGCCATACACGGTCCCCGTTAGCAACGCCATGGCGGTGGCAAGAGCGCCGAACACAAAGATGGTGATACGCATCACCCACACAATCTCACGGTCTGTCGCCTATTGGGGAGGAAGGAGAAAGAGAAGGGAAGGAGGGAAAAGCCTGTTTCAGTTTTTCTATTTTATGAACATTTCTATTTTCGTTAATCCCTCTTCTGTTTATTGTACAAATAACCTACATGAACATTTTTCATAAAACAGTGTAATTTCTGTTAGATATTAGTTTGTGACACAAACCTGCATATTGAATAATTAGGTTTGAATATCTGGCTGTGACTTATTCACAGAAGGCCCCAGCACAGGACAAAAACTTCCTGGAATCTTTATGACTGAATTATTTGCTGAAAAAGCATTATATTCAGAAACAGAAACAGCACTTTAGTGTTGATTTTTTGCATCTGTGTGTGGTGTGTGAACTCACAGACTGTCTGAAGGCCAGCTGGTAGATGTTTCTGGCGAACATGGAACTGGCCGATAGAATGGAGGAGTCAGCTGATGACATCACAGCGGCAGACACCGCTCCCAGACCAAAGAAGGAGATCCAGGGTGGGCACAAGTGCTGCAGCACGATGGGCAGGATCATATCTGATTGGTCTTTCTCTTTGGGAGGAATTGCCCCATATGTAGTCTGGTTCCAGTCTAGGGAAGACAACAGTCACAGCTAGTAGTTTACATACTTTTAGACCAAAATGTATATGGGCAGGCTTTCTAAAAGGTATATGTCCAGGGGTACTCAAATTCGTACTGCATATGTGTTTGAATCTGGCTGTTAGGTACAGTGCCTTGCGAAAGTATTCGGCCCCCTTGAACTTTGCGACCTTTTGCCACATTTCAGGCTTTAAACATAAAGATATAAAACTGTATTTTTTTGTGAAGAATCAACAACAAGTGGGACACAATCATGAAGTGGAACGACATTTATTGAATATTTCAAACTTTTTTAACAAATCAAAAACTGAAAAATTGGGCGTGCAAAATTATTCAGCCCCCTTAAGTTAATACTTTGTAGCGCCACCTTTTGCTGCGATTACAGCTGTAAGTCGCTTGGGGTATGTCTCTATCAGTTTTGCACATCGAGAGACTGACATTTTTTCCCATTCCTCCTTGCAAAACAGCTCGAGCTCAGTGAGGTTGGATGGAGAGCATTTGTGAACAGCAGTTTTCAGTTCTTTCCACAGATTCTCGATTGGATTCAGGTCTGGACTTTGACTTGGCCATTCTAACACCTGGATATGTTTATTTTTGAACCATTCCATTGTAGATTTTGCTTTATGTTTTGGATCATTGTCTTGTTGGAAGACAAATCTCCGTCCCAGTCTCAGGTCTTTTGCAGACTCCATCAGGTTTTCTTCCAGAATGGTCCTGTATTTGGCTCCATCCATCTTCCCATCAATTTGAACCATCTTCCCTGTCCCTGCTGAAGAAAAGCAGGCCCAAACCATGATGCTGCCACCACCATGTTTGACAGTGGGGATGGTGTGTTCAGCTGTGTTGCTTTTACGCCAAACATAACGTTTTGCATTGTTGCCAAAAAGTTCAATTTTGGTTTCATCTGACCAGAGCAGCTTCTTCCACATGTTTGGTGTGTCTCCCAGGTGGCTTGTGGCAAACTTTAAACGACACTTTTTATGGATATCTTTAAGAAATGGCTTTCTTCTTGCCACTCTTCCATAAAGGCCAGATTTGTGCAATATACGACTGATTGTTGTCCTATGGACAGAGTCTCCCACCTCAGCTGTAGCTCTCTGCAGTTCATCCAGAGTGATCATGGGCCTCTTGGCTGCATCTCTGATCAGTCTTCTCCTTGTATGAGCTGAAAGTTTAGAGGGACGGCCAGGTCTTGGTAGATTTGCAGTGGTCTGATACTCCTTCTATTTCAATATTATCGCTTGCACAGTGCTCCTTGGGATGTTTAAAGCTTGTTAAATCTTTTTGTATCCAAAGCCGTCTTTAAACTTCTTCACAACAGTATCTCGGACCTGCCTGGTGTGTTCCTTGTTCTTCATGATGCTCTCTGCGCTTTTGACGGACCTCTGAGACTATCACAGTGCAGGTGCATTTATACGGAGACTTGATTGCACACAGGTGAATTGTATTTATCATCATTAGTCATTTAGGTCAACATTGGATCATTCAGAGATCCTCACTGAACTTCTGGAGAGAGTTTGCTGCACTGAAAGTAAAGGGGCTGAATAATTTTGCACGCCCAATTTTTCCGTTTTTGATTTGTTAAAAAAGTTTGAAATATCCAATAAATGTCGTTCCACTTCATGATTGTGTCCCACTTGTTGTTGATTCTTCACAAAAAAATACAGTTTTATATCTTTATGTTTGAAGCCTGAAATGTGGCAAAAGGTCGCAAAGTTCAAGGGGGCCGAATACTTTCGCAAGGCACTGTAATATCTCTAGTTTTGAAGCCATATTAAGACACTATTGTAAACATTTAATCAGCGATGACAGGGACTGTGTGTCTCTCCACAAAGAAATAAATCATCAGTCCATCAGAACATAACTGAGTACCTTATCTCCCCCTCCATTCTTCCACTCTCCCCTTTCCCGTCTCCTCACTCGTCCGTGACACCTACTCTCAGTCATACCCTCAGTCCGCCTCTCACTCGCTCTCTATCTCTTTCGCGCTCTCTCTTTCTCTCTCTCTCTCCCCCTCCCCCTTTCCCTTTCCCTCTCTCCTCTGGACCTCAACAAACAGCTGTCGATTAACGATGACTTTGATGAAGAATCTTCAGATCAACCTAATTAATTAGTCTTCCTTCTGATGTAATATTCACAGAAGTCACATCTCCTAATGAATTCTTCTTCGTGCTGTATGACAGGAGCAGTCTGGTGTTGTTTATATCCCACTGTATCCTGCCTGTTGGTTTATACATCTGAGCTGAGTTACATTGTGGGGACAAACTAGTAGAGAATGATGTGTTTTTGTATCATACTTTCCTTTCATAAATAATGTGTGCATTCATTAACTCAATGAGGAAGTGTTTGTGTGTGTGTTTGTGTGTGCATGACTGTGTGTGTGTGTGTGTGTGTGTGTGTGACTGTGTGTGTGTGTGTGTGTGTGTGACTGTGTCTGTGTGTGTGTGTGTGTGTGTGTGTGTGTGTGTGTGTGTGTGTGTGTGTGTGTGTGTGTGTGTGTGTGTGTGTGTGTGTACCTGTGGAGGCTCCTATAGCTCCTATGAGAACGGAGGGGACAGCCATGACCAGGCAGCCTGCGGCAGCGATAAAGGACAGTACCTGGGCGTAGGTAGCTGAAGAGGCAGAGAGAACCCGTTGAAAATACACCTGCCACGGAATCCCCCCCAACATCTAGGGACAGAAACACTACAGTCAATACACACAATACAAAACAAAACCAACACACAGCTTTATAGTGAATACATACTCCAAACCTAACCATAATTACATTATAGTCAATACAATTTGCTGATAATTATAATGACATACCAGAAGACAGAAGTTGTCGATCCACATCCAGGTGTCTGCTGAGTCTATCTTACCCAACCAGGGTGTCTGGTACACAGCCTCTTTAGCTGTCACACTGATGCTTGACACGGCTGGGTTGGACAGAGCAAATGGCACACTGACCCACTGAGAGAGACAGACAGACAGCAAGAGAAAGACAGAGATGAAATAAATGTGAATTGCCTTTCTTCCGGTTTGTGGAGCGTGGCAAATCAGGTACATTTTTCCAGGCAAATTCCAGTGCTGTTGGACTCACCAGTCCCAGGAAGATACAGAAGAGTTGGACCACGTCAGTGTAGGCTACAGAATACAGCCCTCCCACCAGGGTGTAGAAGATAGCTATTAGGGCTGAGATCACCACTGACATGTTGATGTCAATGTCCACGATCACACTCAGAGTAGCCCCTAGACAAAACACATGGACATACACACATACACAGTCAGCTGCCATTTTCCATGAAGATTTTTCATTTGAATTGATGATGTTGAAATTGAATTGTGCACAACCCTGACTCTCAGACTGTGGCCTACCCAGCGCTGACAAGATGGCAGCGGACCAGAAAATCTCCCCCATAAGCGCCGGAATGAAGAGCAGCCCCCCCATACGCTTCCCGTATATCTGCTGGAACGGGTCCAGCATGGTGACGTATCCCCGGGAGCGCATGGGCTTGGCGAAGAACAGGCCACCTGGAGCACGAGAGAGACACATCATTAAGGAACTTCGGTCACTAAAGTAGAAGACAGAAAGTGTTGAACATGAATGTATCATGTTCTTACCTACTACCAGACTGAGGGCGTATCCGAAGGGAGCCTGTGCCCAGGCCAGGCCGAAGTCAGGCAGGTAGACATACTCCGCGGTCCCGTTGATGTAGCCGCCGCCCACCCATGTAGCTGAAGGAGAGGTTCATCACAGTTCAAGATACAAATATGTAACACACAGTATTTAGCCTTGCACACACAAACTAAACATATGAAATGGTTGAATTGTCTTTATAAAGTCATGTTTTCCATAGACTTCATTTTAGAGCCACGACGTAAGAATAAATTGTACAATCAATGTCTTACAATCAAATATATTGATAACATTTGGTATATTGGTAACGTTTTATATTTAGTCAATACATCACAGAGCGTTAATAATCTAGATGTTATGCCTTGATAATAGATCGAATTAATATAAAATGCTGAGTTAATATCAAAAAGTTCACGTAGATCAATTACAATTATTTTCATGAGCATTTCTCTAACTCGCGGAAAATAAATAATTGATTACTTTTCGCTCCTAAAAAAGCCCGTAACTCCAGGGTCTGTTATTAAAATAGCATCAAAGACATTAGAAAACGCTCTGGGTCTTTAATGAACTCTTCCGTCAATTAATGTTGCTCTCATCAAAAACAGGGCTTTAATTCTGCCAATGATGCTAGGGGGATTTAAAATAGCCTGTCAATATATTGTGTTCTCCAATTCGATAGAAACAGCTGCCGTCGTTGACGTGTAGGTATTTGATTTTTGCCAGTGCCTATTGTAACAATTGGTGGGAGCGTGGGTAAAACCAGTCCGGTGCTGATCTGACTGAGCCCTGGAAAAATAGTCAGCGGAATCTGTCTTTAAACGTCAGTTGTCATTCCGTCATGTGAGGAACATGACTGATTTAAATTCCCCCATCTAAAGTTGACAAACAACGTACTATATGCATCTCCAACAACAGGGCTGGGGTAAATTCAGTTTTTATTAGTCAATTTAGCAAGAAGAGTATTTTATACATTATTTCAAAACAACCTTATAGACAACAATGGGATATTTTCAATTCAAAACTGAATTAGCCCAATGCCGCAACCCAGCCTCTCCAGGCAGTTGAACCAGGTCACAACTCACCCGTCATAGTGAATCCACCGACAAACAACCCAATGTCCCTCCCGCCCACCATGATGGTTTCACTGCGGTCCTGGCCCTCTGACACCCCTGAGTTCTTGTTCTTCCACGCGGCCCATATCCCCACGCCCAGAATCAGCAAGTAGAAGATCACTATAGCCACGATCCCCTCTGCGTGGACGGCCATCCTCTTCCACTGCCGTGATTAGTCTCTGTGCGAGGAACGGCTTTTCATTGAGACCTGTGCCAGGGATGGAGAGGAGAAGAACAGAAGCCACCTAGCCACTCCCTGTGAAGAAGCCTAGTCATCAGACCCACAATCAATCGTGTATCTTCTTAAAACAAGCAGCTTTAAATGTGTTATTGCTTCATTGGCTGATTAATAATAATTTAAAATTGTATAGGCTTCCAATAATATTTGACATGTGGGCTCTCTCTCTCTTTTTATACTCCCTTGTTGAAGATTTTGTGAACTGTTTGATTTACAACAAGTTGACCATGTACATAATACACCCAATAATGATTATGGGTTAAACAATAAGGTTTGATATGTGCGTAAAATACGGATAACGCATCCCGGAGCGCGCGCCCAGACAGAATAATATAGTGCAGAGATCCCAGACATTCAAACCGATGGGTCTCTCTCTCTGTCACATCAACAAAATCAAAGAAGCACTTTCAGGTATAATTCCTGCTGAAGGCAGGGTTTTCGGGAGCTGCTAAAGCAGTAACATCGACTTTCTTTCAAAGATCCGCCACTCTTTCACATACACCTGCACTTCAGCTCATGGCTATTCTACTGTAACTTAATGAAATCTGAGTCGACATAGTTTGGCTACAGTTAATTAACAAACCATCTGAAACAAAAGACATGTAAAGACAACTGTTTGGAGAACGAGGTAGTGCCCCATGCAGGGCACAGAGGGGTTTTCTCCTACCTTTAGAGATGTCTCTTCAATGTACGTCGGCGGGTGGTTCTAAAAGCGCATCCAACTGGCTTTCCAGAGAAGGAAAAATGTTACAACTCAACGTAATCCACGCCACCCGTGCGTAATTCCCCGGTGTGGTTTATACACAGTTTGGGGGCTGAGAGAAAGAGGGGTGGGGGGGTCCGAGTTTGTGAAAGACTTGAAAGGGAAAGGGGATGGGGGGTTGTTTATCAATAAGGTTGACAGGTTGTGTAGACGAGAATCAGGAAAGGACAGAAATAGCATATAATTGGGAATGGCATGACGCACACCCAGGGGAAAGATGTCTTATAAAACACCCGGTTGGAATGGGCCCAGTTAACTCACCAGGTTTCATTTAGCGGTGATTGACGTTCACATAGGTGCCAATCGAGGCGAAATGGAAGCACTATACTTTTTACGCGTGAGAATATTGAGACAGTGGGCGGTTAGAATGTCCGATAGACGGCCTCTGTCTTGCTACATCCAGTATTGGCGTATAACAATTATATTATTTATTTATTTGGTGAAAGATGGGTAATCCTATGCAGGATAACGTCTGACATTATAGCCATGGGCCCAACGGCAACGATAATCAGTCAGATTGTAACATGTTAAAAATACATAAATTAGGAAATACACCTACACCAACATTGGGCTAATTTCGTGTGCAGTGAGTAGCTCTGTGTGCGGTTCGTTATTGCTACAGTGAGTATACGGGATAGGCAGCTAGCCATTCCTCAGTAAAGGATTTGGAGGAGAATGTCGCGATTGCTGTTGCTATCCATTGTGCTGGAATTTGGAAACAGGCGCGGGCGTTTGAGGGCGTTTCCATCCAATCTATCAGTTTTCTGTCTGTTCAAGCAACTTACTTAATGCAAGTACAATAATACTATTAAAGTCCACATTTCATAAAGGCATTGTCTAATTTCAAAGAGCAATGGACCTCTTTTTGCATCGATGATTGGAAAGGTATTTTCATTTCTATATTAAGACTGAACATGTTGACCAATTTAATAAATAGGCTAGCTGACTTTCTGTTTTGCCGATAGCTCCGACTCGTTGGCCGTGCTTTATGTTGACAGACTGCTAGAGAGAGAAACCATAGCTTCAGAATACATTAACAACTCATAAACATGTCCACGCGCCTGGCGCGGCTAATAGCGCAGGTAGAATAAATCACAATGATAGAACGAAACGCAGTGTGAACATTATAAAAGCCAGCCTTTACTGAAAACCAGAGTCAAAATTTAAAAAACTTAAATTTAAAGGGACTTTGACTTGGACTTATTGAGATGGGGATTGGACACACTTGTTGGAAATTCTAGGAACCTTTTCATTTATAGTCAATGTATAAATAAAACTAATTTCTAAGCTCACAGCTTTGACTACTTGTCTGTTTCATTCAGCACAAGTTTGGTATGAGCCAGACAATGAGAAGCCGAAGTCTTTCTTTCTTGAACAGTGAACGCCACTCACTTTCTAGATAGGCTGCTGGCGCCACCATGTGGTCTTCTTATTCCTTGCACAGATCACATTTCCGATACGTTTTTGTGCTTTGGCCCAGTAGACTACTGTACACTACCGGTCAAAAGTTTTAGAACAACACCTACTCATTCAAGGGTTTTTCTTTAATAGCGAAGACATCGAAACTATGAAATAACACATATGGAATCATGTGGTAACCATTTTTAAAAAAAAAATCAAAATATATTTAAATATGTGAGATTCTTCAAATAGCCACCCTTTGCCTTGATGACAGCTTTGCACACTCTTGGCATTCTCTCAACCAGCTTAATGAGGTAGTCACCTGGAATGCATTTCAATTAACAGGTGTGCCTTGTTAAAAGTTAATTTGTGGAATTTCTTTCCTTTTTAATGCATTTGAGCCAATCAGTTGTGTTGTGACAGGTTAGAAAATAGCCCTATTTGGCAAAAGACCAAGTCCATATTATTGCAAGAGCAGCTCAAATAAGCAAAGAGAACTGACAGTCCATCATTACTTTAAGACATTAAGGTCAGTCAATACGGAACATTTCAAGAACTTTGAAAGTCTCTTCAAGTGCAGTCGCAAAAACCATCAAGTGCTATGATGAAACTGTCTCTCATGAGGACCGCTACAGGAATATAAGACCCAGAGTTTCCTTTGCTGCAGAGGATAAGTTCATTAGAGTTACCAGCCTCAGAAATTCTACCCCAAATAAATGCTTCACAGAGCTCAAGTAACAGACACATCTCAACATCAGCTGTTCAGAGGAGACTGTGTGAATCAGGCCTTCATGGTCGAATTGCTGCAGAGAAACCACAACTAAAGGACACCAATAATAAGAAGAGACTTGCTTGGGCCAAGAAACACGAGCAATGGACATTAGGCCGGTGGAAATTTGTAATTTGGTCTGGAGTCCAAATTGAAGATTTTTGGTTCCTACCGCTGTGTCTTTGTGAGACGCGGTGTGGGTGAACAGATGATCTCCGTGTAACGGATGTGAAACGGCTAGCTTAGTTAGCGGTGGTGCGCGCTAAATAGCGTTTCAATCGGTGACGTCACTTGCTCTGAGACCTTGAAGTAGTAGTTCCCCTTGCTCTGCAAGGGCCGCGGCTTTTGTGGAGCGATGGGTAACGATGCTTTGTGGGTGACTGTTGTTGATGTGTGCAGAGGGTCCCTGGTTCGCGCCCGGGTATGGGCGAGGGGACGGTCTAAAGTTATACTGTTACATCCGTAAAGCATGGAGGAGGAGGTGTTATGGTGTGGGGGGGCTTTGCGGGTGACACTCTCTGTGATTTATTTAGAATTCCAGCATGGCTACCACAAGCATTCTGCAGCGATATGCCATCCCATGTGGGACTATCATTTGTTTTTCACCAGGACAATGACCCAACAAACCTCCAGACGCTATTTTACCAAGAAGGAGAGTGATGGAGTGCTGCATCAGATGACCTGGCCTCCACAATCCCCCAACCTCAAACAAATTGAGATGGTTTGGGATGAATCAGACCTCAGAGTGAAGGAAAAGCAGCCAACAAGTGCTTGCATATGTGGGAACTCCTTCAAGACTTTTGGAAAAGCATTCCAGATGAAGCTGGTTGAGAGAATGCCAAGAGTGTGCAAAGCTGTCATCAAGTCAAAGTGTGGCAATTTGAAGAATCAATCAATCAAATGTATTTATAGAGCCCTTCTTACATCAGCTGATGTCACAAAGTGCTGTACAGAAACCCAGCCTAAAACCCCAAACAGCAAGTAATGCAGGTGTACTGTAGAAGCACAGTGGCTAGGAAAAACACCCTAGAAAGGCCGGAACCTAGGAAGAAACCTAGAGAGGAACCAGGCTATGAGGGGTGGCCAGTCCTCTTCTGGCTGTGCCGGGTAGAGATTATAACAGAACATGGCCAAGATGTTCAAATATTCATAGATGACCAGCAGGGTCAAATAATAATAATCACAGTGGTAGTAGAGGGTGCAACAGGTCAGCACCTCAGGAGTAAATGTCAGTTGGCTTTTCATAGCCAATCATTCAGAGTATCTCTACCACTCTTGCTGTCTCTAGAGAGTTGAAAACAGCAGGTCTGGGACAAGATAACACGTCCGGTGAACAGGTCAGGGTTCCATAGCCGGAAGAAGAACAGCTGAAACTGGAGCAGCAGCACGACCAAGTGGACTGGGGATAGCAAGGAGTCATCAGGCCAGGTAGTCCTGAGGCATGGTCCAGCGCTCAGGTCCTCCGAGAGAAAGAAAGAAAAGAAAGAAAGAAAAAGAGAGCGAGAGAAAAGGAGAGAGAGAGAATTAGAGATTCACACAGGACACCAAATAAGACAGGAGAAATACTCCAGATATAACAGAATGACCCTAGCCCCTCGACACAAACTATTGCAGCATAAATACTGGAGGCTGAGACATCTCAAATATAAAATATATTTTGATTTGTTTAACACATTTTTGGTTGCGACATAATTCTGTATGTGTTATTTCATAGTTTTGATGTCTTTACTATTATTCTACAATATAGAAAATAGTAAAAGAAATAAAGAAAAACCCTTGGTTGAGTAGGCGTTCTAAAACTTTTGACTGGTACTGTACATATACTAAAGTGTTGGTCCCATGTTTCATGAGCTAAAATAAAAGATCCCATATGCACAAAAAGCTTATTTCTCAAAAATGTTGTGCACAAATTGGTTTACATCCCTGTTAATGAGCATTTCTCCTTTGCCAAGATAATCCATCCACCTGACAGTGTCACACCAGCCTTTACTTTGGCTCCCCCGCTTGTCCAGCTCAGACATTTGCTGTCGCCGGCCTTCTAGCTGCTGCCGAACCTGCTGCTGGCAAATACCCTTTACTCATCAATCCTGGACTTGTCTTGTCATCATTACACACACCTGGTTCCAATCCCCACTCTATTACTGTATATATACTCCCATTTTTCTTTGTCGGTCATTGTAAATGTTGCTTGTTTTCCTGAGAGGAATCTCTCCTACTATTTCCTGAGTACTTTCTTAATTTGGAACTTTTGGGTTTCGTTCCGCTGTTATATATGAACGACTAAACCCAAAGTTCCAAAATATAGTGCTTTAATAAATTCAGTAGTTCTAAACCTGTGACTGCCTACTCCTTTCTACACTTGTGACAGACAGGTGTTGCATATCAAGAAGCTGATTAAGCAGTATGATCATTACACAGGTGCACCTTGTGCAGTGGACAATAAAAGGTCACTCTAAAATGTGCAGTCTTGTCACATAACACAATGCCACAGATGTCTCACGTTTTGATGGAGTGTGCAATTGGCATACTGACTGCAGTAATGTCCACTGGAGCTGTTGCCAGAGAACTGAATGTTAATTTACCATAAGGTGCCTCGAACGTTGTTTTAGAGAATTTGGCAGTGCATCCAACTGGCCTCACAGCCGCAGACGACGTGTAACCATGCCAGCCCAGGACATCCACATCCGACTTCTTCACCTGCAGGATCGTCTGAGACCAGCCACCTGGACAGCTGATGAAACTGTGGGTTTGCACAACCAAAGAATTTCTGCACAAACGGGCAGAAACCGTCTCAGTGAAGCTCATCTGTGTGCTCGTCGTCCTCACCAGGGTCTTGACTGACTGCAGTTCAGCATCGTAACCGACTTCAGTGGGCAAATGCTCACCTTCGATGGCCACTGGCACGCTGGAGAAGAGTGCTCTTCATGGATGAATCCCGGTTTCAACTGTACCGGGCAGATGGCAGACAGCATGTATGGCGTTGTGTGGCTGAGCGGTTTGCTGATATCAACGTTGTGAGTGCCCTATGGTGGCGGTGGGGTTATGGTATGGGCCGGCATAAGCTACAGACAATGAAAACAATTGCATTTTATCGAAGCTGAAAATGTACTAGTTCTCCCATGGCCTGCATACTCACCAGACATGTCACCCATTGAGCATATTTGTGATGTTCTGGATCGACATGTACGACAGCGTGTTCCAATTCCCACAAATATCCAGCAACTTCACACAGCAATTAAAGAGGAGTGGGACAACATTCCACTGGCCACAATCAACAGCGTGATCAACTCTAAGTGTAGGAGATGTGTCGCGCTGCATGAGGCAAATGTTGGTCAAACCAGATACTGGCTGGTTTTTTGATCCATGCCCCTACCTTTTTTTTAAGGTATCTGTGACCAACAGATGCACATCTGTATTACCAGTCATGTGAAATCCATAGATGTTTATTTTTTATTTAACTATGCAAGTCAGTTAAGAACAAATTCTTATTTACAATGACAGCCTACCCCAGCCAAATCCTAACGACTCTGGGTCAATTGTGTGCTGCCCTATGGGACTCCCAATCAAGGCTGGTTGTGATACAGCCTGAAATTGAACCAGGGTCTGTAGTGACGCCTCTAGCACTGAGATGCAGTGCCTTAGACCGCTGCGTCACTCGGGAGCCCAAGGGCCTAATGAATTTATTTAAAATGACTGATTTCCTTATGAACTGTAACATCTTTTAAATTGTTGCATTTACATTTTTGTTCAGTGTAGTTAATAGTAACCTATCCTACCACCCTCAAGCTCAATCGTAGTCTGTTGCACCATGGTGACTTTGTATTTTAAGATAACAGGAGAAGTATTAAGCAGTTTACATATATTCAATAATAGAGAAGACAGGAAGTGCTTCACAACAATTGGAGCAGTTAAAAATCTATTTGTGTTCATCTAACAGCCATGAAGTTATGAGCTATGAAACTGGAACACATAATAATACACATGGAAGAACCCTATATGGCTTATCATTATGGTATATGCTGTCTTTGTCCTCATTATGGTATATGCTGTCTTTGTCCTCATTATGGTATATGCTGTCTTTGTCCTCATTATGGTATATGCTGTCTTTGTCCTCATTATGGTATATGCTGTCTTTGTCCTCATTATGGTATATGCTGTCTTTGTCCTCATTATGGTGTATGCTGTCTTTGTCCAACATTATGGTATATGCTGTCTTTGTCTTCATTATGGTGTATGCTGTCTTTGTCCTCATTATGGTATATGCTGTCTTTGTCCTCATTATGGTATATGCTGTCTTTGTCCTCATTATGGTATATGCTGTCTTTGTCCTCATTATGGTGTATGCTGTCTTTGTCCAACATTATGGTATATGCTGTCTTTGTCCTCATTATGGTATATGCTGTCTTTGTCCTCATTATGGTATATGCTGTCTTTGTCCTCATTATGGTATATGCTGTCTTTGTCCTCATTATGGTGTATGCTGTCTTTGTCCTCATTATGGTATATGCTGTCTTTGTCCTCATTATGGTATATGCTGTCTTTGTCCTCATTATGGTATATGCTGTCTTTGTCCTCATTATGGTATATGCTGTCTTTGTCCTCATTATGGTATATGCTGTCTTTGTCCTCATTATGGTATATGCTGTCTTTGTCCTCATTATGGTGTATGCTGTCTTTGTCCAACATTATGGTATATGCTGTCTTTGTCTTCATTATGGTATATGCTGTCTTTGTCCTCATTATGGTATATGCTGTCTTTGTCCTCATTATGGTATATGCTGTCTTTGTCCTCATTATGGTATATGCTGTCTTTGTCCTCATTATGGTATATGCTGTCTTTGTCCTCATTATGGTGTATGCTGTCTTTGTCCAACATTATGGTATATGCTGTCTTTGTCTTCATTATGGTGTATGCTGTCTTTGTCCTCATTATGGTATATGCTGTCTTTGTCCTCATTATGGTATATGCTGTCTTTGTCCTCATTATGGTATATGCTGTCTTTGTCCTCATTATGGTGTATGCTGTCTTTGTCCTCATTATGGTATATGCTGTCTTTGTCCTCATTATGGTATATGCTGTCTTTGTCCTCATTATGGTATATGCTGTCTTTGTCCTCATTATGGTATATGCTGTCTTTGTCCTCATTATGGTATATGCTGTCTTTGTCTTCATTATGGTATATGCTGTCTTTGTCCTCATTATGGTATATGCTGTCTTTGTCCTCATTATGGTATATGCTGTCTTTGTCCTCATTATGGTGTATGCTGTCTTTGTCCTCATTATGGTATATGCTGTCTTTGTCCTAAAGGCCTTTTAGAAGGAAGCTCCTTTTGTATTAGGGAATAAGGCTGTTGATGTTCAAAAGTGTGTTTCTGGATTCTTATAGTAAACATACAAAGTCAACAGGATAAAGAGGACAGGATTACCTTGTGGACTTTACCTCAGAGAAGAAGGACACAACCTGAACAACATCAATACTGTAAAACACACTCATCCTCAGTCACTCTCTGGAGGTTGTCTGGAAAGTCATTGAGTGTGAACCTCCCTTAGACATAGTCAATCAGTCTGTATTATATTCCACATTCAAACATAATAATTAAGTGTGTCCACTTCCACACTAGGAAGCAATAATTGAGTGTGTACTCCATCCCTCAGACATAGTCGTTGAGTCTGTAGCCACTGCTGGACACTGAGGTGCGTGAGGGAGTGCGGTTGCCATTCAGTGCGACAGGGGGATAGTAGGGGGGTGCTGGGGTGTTTAAAGTGCTGAAGACAGGGGGAGGAGGAGGGTGGTGACGACGAGGTAGCTGGAGGGGGAGGGCGTTCCCGGGCCGCCCCTCACAGTTCCAACAGAGCACCGCCCCTCCCATCAAACTTAGACAGGCCGAGACATAGCCCAAATACACTGCCATGCCAATCTCATACTTCATACCTGCAACACATAGTAACATTTCTTGTTATTTATCTGAACAGACAATTATAAGCAAAAGCTGAGTTCTAATACAATACAAGTAAATAAAGCAGGACTGATAGAATTAATAGTACCTTCAGGTAGGATGGGATTGTAGAAGTCGAGGATGACATCATTGGTTGTCCAGCAGACAGTGATAAGGCAGAGCATGCCTGCAGACAGGAAGCAGACCCCTCCACTGATGGCCAGGACGTGCTTGGTGGGGGAGCGTCGGGCACAGCGGGTACACTTCATCCCTGTAGAGGACACCAGGACTGCCAGGGTGGAGGTCAGACAGGATAGCACCATCAACGCCCGCGCTGCCTAGAGGGAGGGAGCAGGGTCGAGGGTCGAGGGAGGAGGGAGGAGAAAGGAATTTAGTATCATAATGGCTGTTGCTCATATTAATCCATTCAATGAATGAATCAATTAACAAATCAATCAACCAATCATTCCTACTTGCAGGTCAGGTGGCAGAGCCAGCATTGAGCGATGTACTTCACACTGGTAGATGCCCGTGCTGTGCCACACACACTCCATCCAGAGCCCCTTCATGTATGCAGTGGTTGTGATGATGTTAGAGCCCACATATAACGTCCGCCGCCAATGGGGGAGCACCGTAGCAACTACACTAACTACAAGCCCCAACAGACCCAGGAAGAAGCCCAAGAGCTGGACCACCATGCTGGCCATTTCTGCAACATCTGCTGATGGAGAACTACACACACAGAACTTAAAACAAAACTAGCTCACACACTGCACAGCTACACCCAATACAACACACACAGAACCACACACACACAGAGCAACACACACAACCACACAATAATTCCTTTGAGACTTGAGTTTAGTATCCTATTATTCTGGTCTTTAGCTCTGGTCCCCAGCTGAACAGTTGGAACTCCAGTGGGTCTAGAGTCAGTCACAGTGTTGAAGTCATCCCGCAGTGGTGGTCTCTTTGGGGCTCAGGGGTTGTGGATTCACTGGCTTCAGTGTTGTCTCCGAAGCTCTGTGCTGTGACTTCAGTCTCTGGGGCTAGGCTTCAGTGTTGTCTCCGGAGCTCTGTGCAGTGACTTCAGTCTCTGGGGCTAGGCTTCAGTTGTTGTCTCTGAAGCTCTGTGCAGTGACTTCAGTCTCTGGGGCTAGGCTTCAGTGTTGTTTCCGGAGCTCTGTGCAGTGACCTCAGTCTCTGGGGCTAGGCTTCAGTGTTGTCTCCGGAGCTCTGTGCAGTGACTTCAGTCTCTGGGGCTAGGCTTCAGTGTTGTCTCCGGAGCTCTGTGCAGTGACTTCAGTCTCTGGGGCTAGGCTTCGGAGCTCTGTGCAGTGTTGTCTCTGGGGCTAGGCTTCAAGCTCTGTGCAGTGACTTCAGTCTCTGGGGCTAGGCTTCAGTGTTGTCTCCGGAGCTCTGTGCAGTGACTTCAGTCTCTGGGGCTAGGCTTCAGTTGTTGTCTCTGGCGTTGTTTTAAACAATGGCTGTGGCTTCCACATGCTCTCTATAGTGTTCTCTCTGACAGGGCCTTCTACTGACGCTTCTGTCCCTGGTCTTGTTGGCTGAGCCTGCGACCAATAGCTTATTTGTTCAGCTCCACCTGTTGATTGTAGTCCCCTGGGCTCAGCTAGCTAGTCTCTCTTTGACTGTGACTGTCCCCCTGCCCCTGTGGAGAACACACCTGATTAAACATTCACAGAAACCAACACTCAGCTGAGTTGAATGTTACAAACCACTAACTTCTGAATGAGAATGAGAGACCTTTTTATAACCCCTTGTTTAGAAACACTGAAACGACTTAATGAGAAGCATTCAGCTGGTCCATAATAAATAATGGATTTAATAAAACTAATTTTATTACAGGCTAATCATACTGTTTGGAATTTTATCACTGTGAATATGTAACATGCAGTTGGAATATAGAACTCTACAAAAGTGGTAACTGTGGTTCATTCACAGACATGTGTCATTTAGTCACAAGCTTCATCAAATCATTTGCATGTAGCTCAGCTGGTAGAGCATGATGCTTGTAATGCTAGGATAGTGAGTTTGATTCCTGGAACCACCAGGAATATGTAAAATGTATACACGCATGACTCTCAGTTGCTTTGGATAAAAGAGTCTGCTAAATGGCATATATATATGTATATGGTACCTTGTAATTGTATTTAACCACAGGACAGAATTATTTTAATATGCTTTTGTATGAATACTGCACGGCAAGTTTGTTAAATTGAGATTCTTGGAAGGGCCTCTGAGGTGCAGATACTATAGTTTAGACGTTTAAGTATTGGGAACCCAAGTGTAGTTAAGCATTGACTTTCACTCACTCTGTTTTCCCCTGTCCTCTCCTTCATCTTATGTAAGTTACTTTGGAAAACAACTTTTATTGTGATTTGAATAATGCAGATAGGAGAGGGCCATGGATCTAGTGAACAATATAACACACATTGCCACACCCACTATCGTTGTTTACAACAAATGCCAGTAATATTAAATGTCACAGCAAAGTTGATTGTGTCATAAAGCATAAAGTAATAAAACATTATTATCTGAAGAAGTGGAGAAGAGAGGGGGTGTTGTCGGTACACAAAAAAAAGGTGCTACCTAGAATTTAAAGTTTTTCGGCTATCCCCATAGTAGAAACCTTTGAATAACTATTTTTGGTTCAAGGTATAATCTTTTGGTTCCAAGTAGAAGCTTTTTGGATTCCAGGTAAAACCTTTTTGGGTTCCATGTAGAATCCTTTCCTTTCTACATGGAACCCCAAAAGGGTGCTCCTTTGGGGATAGCTGAAGAACCCTTTTGGAACCTTTCTTTCAAAGAGTGTAGATAATGTGTGGAAGCTTCTGCATATGGGATCAGAGTCCTGATATGATTCTACTGCTGCCAGTGGGTCACACACACACACACACACACACACACACACACACACACACACACACACACACACACACGCACGCACGCACGCACGCACACACACACACACACACACACACACACACACACACACACAAACTCTGGACAGTGACAGACAGGAGGCCTGCAGGCTCCAGACATGGCTGATCCAAAATAGAATGAACACCTCAGAACTAAACCACATGTCGTTGCTATTCTGCTTTATACATAAGGCCTATCATTTAGACTACTACAGTTCTCCTTTGCCTCATTCAGAGGGATTAAAGTTGACGTCAATACTATGATGTTTCACTTTCTACTCCACTTTCCAGTTTTCATTAATCTACCACCAATCTTGAAACAAAACCGTCACCATTGTACTATTTCTATACTCTATCAAAGCGCAGCAGTTCCATTCCTCACTGGGACACTGGGAACAGAATGCTCTTTGTGTTTAATGATTGATTCTGTAAGGGAGGAGACACCCACACAATAGAACAACAGATGAACATGTTTTTGGCTACTGCTCACGTGAGTTCAAACTGAATTTTTCCGTGCACGTAGCACAAATAATACAAAGCTACAAAATAAGAACCCCAACAAAGTGATTTACTCAACACCTGCACCCTCCTCTTTCCCTCTTACCTGTGACATGTATATCCAGCCGGGTGCTGTCCAATGCTACAGGAGGCGGGAAGTGGCTGGCAGTCTATGTTTATGTGTTGTATGCAGATTCACAGACCCATGTTATAAAGCATTCATATGACTCTCTATAGTTAACAGGCTTGTCAATGCTGCACGCCATAACCCAGACCAGACCAGCTCTCTGTCTGCTTGCTCTCTCTTACTCTCTCTTTCCCTCTATCACCAGTGTTGCCTCTGCTTCAGTGTCCAAGTGGGGGCAGTGTATGGGTATGTGTGTGTTCTTATTGTCCTGTTAGGGAGGTGACAACTGTCTGTCAGTAATGTTACGCAGTGTGGCTCGGTCTGGTGTAGCTTACTTTAGCTCTATCAGGGTTAAATGCAAACATAGTTCCTGCCCCAGGGGAAGAGGGAGGGCATCATCACACTGCATGTTCCTCCTCCTCCTCACCAGTCAATATGGGGATCTGTCAACAACAAAAAGTAAGATGTAAACAACAGATCAAAATTAAAAATGTTTGATGACAGTGCAGTATCTAATCTTAGACTATTTCAAGAAGACAATAGCATATAATGACAGTATTATAAATGATCATGCCTTAGCTGGTCATTACTGAGACGTGGTTAAGGAAGAATGTTTTGAATACTGATGTTAACCTTTCTGGTTATAAGCTTTTTCGGCAAAACAGTTCTTCCAAAGGTGGTGGAGTGGCAATCTTTACCAAGGATCACCTTCAGTGCTCGGTTGTCTCCAAGTCTGTCCCAAAACAATTTGATTTGCAGGTTTTAAGCATTACATTTTCAAATAGCTCTTTGTTGACTGTTACATTTCCTCATCTCCCACCCCTTCTAATGTGACTATCACCGACGCTTCTCCCTCTATTTCCACCTGCCCCGCTACAAAGTTTCTCCCTGCAGGCAGTCACTGAGCTGATTGGAGCTCCTTGGAGCTCCTTGAACTTGACCCCAAAAAAAACATCTGGGTCATATTGTTTAGACCCTTTCTTCTTTAAGGTTGCTGCCCCTATCATCACCAAGCCTATCTCCAACGTTTCTAACCTGCATCTCCTCTCTGGGGAGGTTCCCATTGCTTGGAAAGCAGCCACAGTTCGTCCTTTATTTAAAGGGGGATATCAGGCGTATCCTAACTGTTTCTATTTTGCCCTGTTTATCAGAAGTGTTGAAAAAACTTAATTAATAATCAACTGACAGGCTTTCTTGATGTCTATAGTATTCTCTTGTATGCAATCTGGTTTCTGCTCAGGTTATGGATGTGTCACTGCAACCTTGAAGGTCCTCAATGATGTCATCATTGCCCTTGATTCTAAGCAATATAGCCCTTATGGACATTCCATGATCTAACGTTCTAAACACACTTCCTATCGGTGTGGCAATTTCCGGTCAGTTTAGTTGTTATCGACGATATAACGTTACTACCACTATGTCACAGTTTTTTACTAGGTGTCTTCAGGCCTCAAGTTAATATTCATGTTGTACATCGAATTGTTAAATCAGCTTCAGAGACTTCAGCTAGCAAGAATGAAAAGGGGTTCAATATGTATATAGGAAGCTACATATACAACTATGAAGGCTAAATACCAAGTCAGTGACAGATATTATGTTAGCTAGTTACTTTGTAAAATGATGTAACGTTGACATAATCTACCTGAGAACGTGTGTATTTTCGTTAGCTTGGTTAAGTTATGCTTGCTAGCTATATTTGCTAGCTAAAAATAATTGTTATTCATGTCTTCTATACAGTATCTAACAAAGATACATTGACAGGGGAGATCACCGTGAGGGCTGCCTGTCACAGGTCCATGAGGAAGAGTGAAAAGCTGCACAGCATGAGAGTAGGGAAGGTTATAGATAGCTACTAGGGACCGTTAAACATCTCCTGTGAGACACTGTGATCATGGTCAAAATGTGTTGGAGACAGTGTCAACGTTTAATCTTATCAGTAGATAGATATTAATGATGGGTCCCAATCCCAATTTAGAATTGCCCACTTTACCAAATAACCTTTTAAGATCTGTTGATGCAGTGTTTGGTAATTGTGTTATTGAGACACAATCTATTCCTGTATAGTTTAATGAGCCCCTAGTTAATAAGACTAGACACTACTATGTTTATTGTTATTTATGGGCCTCATCATTCTTGTTTCTCACTTCAGTCACTTCACTTATCTTCACAGATGGTGTTAAAGCACTCCGTACCAGTGAGAGTGGTCCAAAGCCACTGCTCCTGTGTTGCAGGAATTGCTGTGTGCAATCATCTGGTAGCCCTTCTTTACCAGACAGCGCACTACTCTCAATGAAACATTCCTGCTGCACCACCAGTTCACAGCTGCACAGACACAGAACAGCGTTGGCACAAGCCAAGAACACTTGTGAGTCTATCAATATCCATAAAAAAGTGCACCTGAAAAGTATTCAGCCGATGTAACAGTAAATCCTTGTTAATTAGGGTGTGAAGCCAGGTCCGGTTGATGGGATAGAGTTCCGTAAACCAACTAACTCGTGTGCTGATGGAATAAGGTAAGTTGGAGGTTCCTAGAATGGAAACATTTTAGAAAACATTTTCTTGTATCCAGATGATAATGACAAATATTTGGGACAAAGACTGGGGGCAAATATATACATGTAATCTATAAATCTGTATATTTTAATTCATTTTTAAAAAACTTTCGGGCTTGTGCTGTTTCTGGAAAAGTTACATGAGTCTTTGTCATAGTAATCTCTCCAACCTGATGGTAAGGTTTTAAAATGTTTTGCAGAAGTTCTCTCTACAAAGCACTTTATGGATACATGCCTGACATGGACCTTCTCGCGTCTCAGAAACACATGCCAACTTTTCTCCACTTACTGCCCCTCTTGTGATAACAATGGAAATGTCAGCTGACGTGCCCCTGGTTGAGTCCGCCTTTGGGCCAGTGTAAGCCGGCAGTGTTCTGTCCTATCAGCTTCCACAGCCAAAGACCCGTGAAATTGTGAAGATTGCCGATATCACTTATCCACCAATACTTCTATTAGATGGCTACAGGCTTCAGGCTTCCCAGTGTGCTTACGTCCTTAGCCATCAGGAGCAGTTCCAGGTCAAGGCATTAGAGACAACCTACGAGATGTCACACAAAGTCAAGGTTGCTACAAGGGAGCAGAGCAGCAGCCCGGAATGGCATCAGCTCAGGAAAATGAGAATAACATAATCTCGCTTCCAAGAGGTTTGCCATGTCCGGGGAGAGACCTCAGCTGACCACCTAGCTGAGCGGATGTTCAAGGGATCTGGTATGTAGACCATGGAGATGAAGAGGGGGCTAGCCATGGAGCCAGTGGCTGTATAGGGATCTGGTATGCAGACCATGGATATGAAGAGGGGGCTAGCCATGGAGCCAGTAGCTGTACAGGAGTACTGCACACTGAAGAATGTTAACTTCTTTCCGTGTGGCGTCGTAGTGCACCCAGATGCTCCGTGGTTAGGATCCTCTCCAGATGGAATCAAATTTGATCCCAGTGTGAGACCACACTTTGGATTCTTAGAGGTCAAGTGCCCAAATGTACCAAGTTATGTTGACTGCCCTTATCTGAAGATACAGAATGGAGAGCTGAAGTTGAAGAGATCTCATGCTTACGCCTGCTCATGCAGGTGCAAGGTCAAATCCTTCTCACAGGTTGTAGCTGGTGTGACTTTGTCATCTGTGCACAGGAGGACATCCTAGTTGAAAGGATATATAAAGATCTACAGGTTTCAAAAACTATGAGAGGAGGTTGACCACTTGTATTTTTACCACTACTTGCAGAAGTGTCTCTCGCACCTGAATGGATCCCCTGCATGGCTGCCAAGTTTAGTGGTTTTATGAAAAATAAGTATTGATGTTCTTGTGAAGAAATCTACAGTAGAATAGACTTGTTTAAAAAAAATGTATTTCAGCAAATGTTCAACAGTTCAGTTAATCAATTACACATCTCTAACATTGTATTCAGTCTTGCATTCTGGTTATTCTGTTTACTTGATTTCTTTCCCCCATCCCTGTTACTCATTGCCTAATTAAAGCCAATACAAGCTGCACACAAACTGATATTCACTACAACACAAATGATTGATACATGTCGTAGATAAACAAATTATTATTTTGCTGCTAGCAAATAAACACATGTACATTTACACTGGCTTGGCCCATGCTCTGGACCGGATCAGATATGGCACAGTCCATAGGCAGCGCACCTTGTTCTTCATCCCCCTCAGTCGGAGCAGGAGGTTTCAGTCATCTTCCCCAAACACCAGGTCTCTTTTGAATGTGCCAGTTCCACGCGAAGACAGTAGGAACAACACCTCTTTTTAGGTATTGTCGCCCCCCAATTTTTCCCTCAACAAAGTCACTTTCGACTAAATGTGTACTACACAACTTTGTGTGTTTGGTGACAGCAAAGTTGTCATGACGTACTGCCACCAACCACCTTTTTCTGAGCTCTTCATCGACTGGGAAACGATGGAAGCTCACAATACCATGACATTTGGAAGAAACTGAACAATGTTCATTAGCACCTCCTTCGCGGGGCTGTAATTTAAACATAGTCATTGCGAACTATTTCAGTCAGAAATGCATCGACGATAGCTAGTAAGCTAATGATAAAAACAATAGCATAACTCGCTCCGGAAGTGATCAACCCGATCGGAGGTAAATTAGAATGTTGGAGGCTGTATAATGGATAGAGCCTATTGTGCTGCTATTTTTATTGACTTGGCCAAAGATTTTGTTACGGTAGACCATTCCATTCTCGTGGGCCGGCTTAGGAGTATTGGTGTTGTTGAGGGGTCTTTGGCCTGGTTTGCTAACTACCTCTCTCAAAGAGTGCAGTGTATAAAGTCAGAAAATCTGCTGTCTCAGCCACTGCCTGTCACCAAGGAAGTACCCCAAGGCTCAATCCTAGGCCCCACGCTCTCCCAATTTACATCAACAACATAGCTCAGGCAGTAGGAAGCTCTCTCATCCATTTATATGCAGACGATACAGTCTTATACTCAGCTGGCTCCTCCCCGGATTTTGTGTTAAATACTCTACAACAAAGCTTTCTTAGTGTCCAACAAGCTTTCTCTACCCTTAACCTTGTTCTGAACACCTCCAAAACAAAGGTCATGTGGTTTGGTAAGAAGAATGCCTCTCTTCCCACAGGTGTTGTTACTACCTCTGAGGGTTTAGAGCTTGAGGTAGTCACCTCATACAAGTACTTGGGAGTATGGCTAGACGGTACACTGTCCTTCTCTCAGCACATACAGTGCCTTGCGAAAGTATTCGGCCCCCTTGAACTTTGCGACCTTTTGCCACATTTCAGGCTTCAAACATAAAGATATAAAACTGTATTTTTTTGTAAAGAATCAACAACAAGTGGGACACAATCATGAAGTGGAACGACATTTATTGGATATTTCAAACTTTTTTAACAAATCAAAAACTGAAAAATTGGGCGTGCAAAATTATTCAGCCCCCTTAAGTTAATACTTTGTAGCGCCACCTTTTACTGCGATTACAGCTGTAAGTCGCTTGGGGTATGTCTCTATCAGTTTTGCACATCGAGAGACTGACATTTTTTCCCATTCCTCCTTGCAAAACAGCTCGAGCTCAGTGAGATTGGATGGAGAGCATTTGTGAACAGCAGTTTTCAGTTCTTTCCACAGATTCTCGATTGGATTCAGGTCTGGACTTTGACTTGGCCATTCTAACACCTGGATATGTTTATTTTTGAACCATTCCATTGTAGATTTTGCTTTATGTTTTGGATCATTGTCTTGTTGGAAGACAAATCTCCGTCCCAGTCTCAGGTCTTTTGCAGACTCCATCAGGTTTTCTTCCAGAATGGTCCTGTATTTGGCTCCACCCATCTTCCCATCAATTTTAACCATCTTCCCTGTCCCTGCTGAAGAAAAGCAGGCCCAAACCATGATGCTGCCACCACCATGTTTGACAGTGGGGATGGTGTGTTCAGCTGTGTTGCTTTTACGCCAAACATAACGTTTTGCATTGTTGCCAAAAAGTTCAATTTTGGTTTCATCTGACCAGAGCAGCTTCTTCCACATGTTTGGTGTGTCTCCCAGGTGGCTTGTGGCAAACTTTAAACGACACTTTTTATGGATATCTTTAAGAAATGGCTTTCTTCTTACCACTCTTCCATAAAGGCCAGATTTGTGCAATATACGACTGATTGTTGTCCCATGGACAGAGTCTCCCACCTCAGCTGTAGATCTCTGCAGTTCATCCAGAGTGATCATGGGCCTCTTGGCTGCATCTCTGATCAGTCTTCTCCTTGTATGAGCTGAAAGTTTAGAGGGACGGCCAGGTCTTGGTAGATTTGCAGTGGTCTGATACTCCATCCATTTCAATATTATCGCTTGCACAGTGCTCCTTGGGATGTTTAAAGCTTGGGAAATCTTTTTGTATCCAAATCCGGCTTTAAACTTCTTCACAACAGTATCTCGGACCTGCCTGGTGTGTTCCTTGTTCTTCATGATGCTCTCTGCGCTTTTAACGGACCTCTGAGACTATCACAGTGCAGGTGCATTTATACGGAGACTTGATTACACACAGGTGGATTGTATTTATCATCATTAGTCATTTAGGTCAACATTGGATCATTCAGAGATCCTCACTGAACTTCTGGAGAGAGTTTGCTGCACTGAAAGTAAAGGGGCTGAATAATTTTGCACGCCCAATTTTTAAGTTTTTGATTTGTTAAAAAAGTTTGAAATATCCAATAAATGTCGTTCCACTTCATGATTGTGTCCCACTTGTTGTTGATTCTTCACAAAAAAATACAGTTTTATATCTTTATGTTTGAAGCCTGAAATGTGGCAAAAGGTCGCAAAGTTCAAGGGGGCCGAATACTTTCACAAGGCACTGTATCAAAGCTGCAGGCTAAGGTTAAATCTAGACTTGGTTTCCTCTATCGTAATCGCTCCTCTTTCACCCCAGCTGTCAAACTAACCCTGATTTAGATTACCATCCTACCCATGCTAGATTACGGAGACATAAATGTATCGATTGGCAGGTAAGGGTGCTCTCAAGCAGATGTTTTTTTACCATTCGGCCTTCAGATTCATCACCAATGCTCCTTTACAGGACACATCACTGCACTCTATACTCCTCTGTAAACGGGTCATCTCTGTATACCCATCGCAAGACCCACTGGTTGATGCTTATTTATAAAACCCTCTTAGGCCTCACACCCCCCTATCTGAGATATCTACTGCAGCCCTCATTCTCCACATACAACACCCGTTCTGCCAGTCACATTCTGTTAAAGGTCCCCAAAGCCCACACATCCCCGGGTCGCTCCTTATTTCAGTTCATTGCAGCTAACGACTGGAACGAGTTGCAACAAACACTCAAACTGGACATTTTCATCTCAATCGCTTCATTCAAAGACTCAATCATGGACACTCTTACTTACAGTTGTGGCTGCTTTGCGTGATGTATTGTTGTCTCTACCTTCTTGACCTTTGTGCTGTTGACTGTGCCCAATAATGTTTGTACCATGTTTTTTTGCTGCTACCATGTTGTTGTCATGTTGTGTTTCTACCATGCTGTGTCATGTGTTGCTGCCTTGTTATGTTGTTGTCTTAGGTCTCTCTTTATGTAGTGTTGTGTCTCTCTTGTTGTGATGTGTGTTTTGTCCTATATTTATATTGTATTTATTTAAAAAAAATATATAATAATCCCAGGCCCTGTCCCCGCAGGAGGCCTTTTGCCTTTTCATTGTAAATAAGAATTTGTTCTAAAATGACTTGCCTAGTTAAATACATTTTAAATAAATAAACATAAAGCTCTTATCATGGGACAACAGAGTGACACATAAGTACAGTACCTGATATACAGGAGATCCCATGTGGTGTGAGCTCATCCAAATCTGCTGGTTGCTCTTGATCTGGTCAGTGATACAGTCTGCCACTGTATTCTTAGTCCCATTCACTAAATTTGTGTCTAAGGACGCTATAAAAGACAGGCACACAAGGCTATATTCCCAATCTGGCTGTCATTCCTCCATACAGTAGCCTAGCAGTGGCTTTTCTAGCAGCCAAGTGCAGCCCATCCTGCCCTGTGTCAGTCTCTTTTATAGGATTATGTGTCCTGTGTATCTCCTCCAGAGGGAGATGCCATATGAGTACCGAGGAGTTAATAGCCTTAGGGGAAGCACAGTAATCCTCCATGCATTAGGGAGCTGTGCTGGGCCCATTAGCTGTGCTGGGCCACAACTCAAGGAAAGGCTAGAAACTATTGGGCCTCTGTCTGTAATTAGGTGTTTATTATCTGCTTCTAGGACAGCAAATATGACATTTATATTCGATTGATCATTGTAAGCACCTGTTGAATGCAGATAAGGCCTAAACATTTCACATTCTAATCGCTTTATTCATAGGCTACTGTTACAGTAGATCTAGAAACAGCATTTCAAAAAATCTGCTCATGTCATGTCAGACTAATCATTAGACTAGCCTACATGAGAGGGATGGGGATTATAGGCAAATGTACATCGCACGTTTACATGACATTACAAAAGTAAAGTCAGCACAAAAACATTCAGAAAATGTTGACGGAAGGGAAGGTTATTATTTCGCGCGAGATGAGTATTTCGCGGCAGAGCTGTTTTACTCGCGAGGGGTCGCCAAAAACAAGTCTGTCTGTAGTCCTACCTCAGCCTCAGGGAACGTTTCTTCTCAGCAGCTAGCTATCCAAAATATTCCCTTTATTGTCTATGATAAATAAAAACAGTATAAGTCTGAAGACAGCTCACAAGTTTACTCAGTGTATGCTATTGTTGGATTCGTTTTCGCATCCAAAAGCTAAAGGTAAAGCCAGGCAAATGACAGCTAACGTTAGCTAGTTACAGCAGTTCACTCTTAAAGTTGACAGCTGTCTTTGATGTTGTTCTCTTTGGAAATAAATAAATTATTCTTGCCAAATGACCTTCAACCTTCAATCCTAGTTTATCCTCGGGTCAATAGCGGCCGGACAGTTTTGTGGCGATGGCGACAGTCACCAGGAAATTCACCATGACACAGAAGTTCCACCGCCGACGGTCCCGTCGCCAGCCCTATCCGGTGAGAACCATCACGACCCGGAGTCAGGGCATGGCCAGTGGCTGCTTCTTCGAGAGGCTGCCTGCAGAGGTCTTTGACATGGTCCTGGACAGACTCTCTGGTAGGTCTAACTAGCTAACTGCTTTAAATACAATGAATGGAGGAAGGGAGAGATAGAAGGAAAGGAAGGCTGGCAGGCCTGTCAATGTGTATGTTGATTGTCATTGACCTAATGACGGTCTTTCCAGTCATGTCTTCTACTAGGCTAGCCAGCTGTGTGTGTGTGTGTGTGTGTGTGTGTGTGTGTGTGTGTGTGTGATATGACCCACATGCCTCTGTGTGTTGCAGTGCTTGAGATCAGTGTATTCAGCATGGTGTCCAAGGCCATCAGTCGCTACATTGTGAATCACATCTCTACTCAAACCTGGAGGAACAGAATGATCCTACAGAAGCTTCGGCACTGCTCCTCTCCCTCCTCTCCTCCTCCCAAAGAGGACCCCGCCACCCTGGGACACTACAAAGCGCTGGGTAGGTAGTAGATACAGCCTATAGGCGGAAATATGAAGTCAATCACAGCACTTTTCATAATACACTCTAGGCTACCTCAAGATAACTGTGTCTAGAAGTGCTTTTTAGTCATGTTAGTGTTATGTCAATCTTTATTCATTCAGGGTTGAGAAACAGATGTAGTCATGGTGTCACCTTGTTGTTTGTTTCTGCTTGTTGTCTCAGGGTTGTTGTTCAAGAGGTGTACCCTGTTGCTACCTACAAAGGACAGGTTGAAGTTTATATATAGCAAGTTCTCCCAGGTAAGACAGAGAAAGGTGAGGGAGATAGATACGGTTATGGAAATTAATGATAAGGATATTTAGCAATGTTGTTAAATTACTGTAGTAAAGCATGAGTTGTTACACATAAAAAAGAAAAAAAAAAACAGTTAATCATTATAACACAGGTTGTGAAATAAAATATTTTACCTAGTTACAGTTCACATGAGGAAATCAGTTTATTAAATTAAATGAATAAAAATCAAATCAAATGTTATTTGTCACATGCGCCGAATACAACAGGTGTAGACCTTACAATGAAATGCTTACTTACAAACCCTTAAACAACAATGCAGTTTTAAGAAAATACCCCCCAAAAAGTAAGAGATAAGAATAACAAATCATTAAAGAGCAGCAGTAAATAACAATAGCGGGGCTATATACAGGGGGCACCGGTACAGAGTCAATGTGTGGGGGCACCGGTGTTGAGGTAATTGAGGTAGTATGTACATGTAGGTAGAGTTATTAAAGTGACTATGCATAGATAATAACAGAGAGTAGCAGCAGAGTAGGGGGGGGGGGCAATGCAAATAATCTGGGTAGCTTTTTGATTAGCTGTTCAGGAGTCTTATGGCTTGGGGGTAGAAGCTGTTTAGAAGCCTCTTTGACCTAGACTTGGCGCTCCAGTACTGCTTGCCATGTGGTAGCAGAGAGAACAGTATATGAATAGGGTGGCTGAAGTCTTAGGGCCTTCCTCTGACACCGCCTGGTATATAGGTCCTGGATGGCAGAAGTTTGACCATACGCACTACCGTCTGTAGTGCCTTGTGTTCGGAGGCCAAGCAGTTGCAACCCAGGATGCTCTCTGGTGTAGCTGTAAAAACATGCCAAATCCACATGTCTCCTGTGGGGAAAAAGGTTATGTCGTGCCCTCTTCACGACTGTCTTGGTGTGCTTTGTCAATGTTAGTTTGTTGGGGATGTGGATGCCAAGGAACTTGAAGCTCTTAACCTGCTCCGCTATAGCTCCGTCGATGAGAATGGGGGCGTGCTCGGTCCTTCTTTTTCTGTATTCCACAGTCATCTCTTTTGTCTTGATCACGTTGAGGGAGAGGTTGTTCTCCTTGAACCACACGGTCAGTTCTCTGACCTCCCTATAGGCTGTCTCATCGTTGTCGGTGATCAGGCCTACCACTGTTGTGTCGTCAGCAAACTTAATGATGGTGTTGGAGTTGTGCCTGGCCATGCAGTCATGAGTGAACATGGAGTACAGGAGGGAACTGAGCACGCACCCCTGAGGCGCCCCCCGTGTCGAGGATCAGCGTGGCTGATGGGTTGTTACCTACACTTCCACCCGGGGGCGGCCCGTCAGAAAGTCCAGGATTAGGCCCTAATCTATGGATTTCACATGACTGGGCAGTGGTGCAGCCATGGGTGGGCCTTGGAGGGCATAGGCCCACCCACTTGCTAGGCAGGTCCACCCACTGGTGACCCAGGCCCAGCCAATTAGAATTAGTTTTTCCCCACAAAATGGCTTTATTAAAGACAGAAATACTCCTCAGATTTTAAAGTAGCCTTTTATTGTCCCCAGCACAAGGCCTTTGAAAAATTTCTGGGATTTTTTATTTCAGCTCATGAAACATGGCACCAACACTTTACATGTTGCGTTTATATTTTTGTTCAGTGTTGTAAGGCCTACATACTGTAGATTAGTGCTTCAACCCTGTTGCTGGAGAGCTATCCTCCTGTAGTAGGTTTTCAATCCAACCACAGGTGTAACTAACCCGATTCAGCTAATCAACCAGCTAGTTATTAGAATCAGGTTTGCTAGATTATGGTTGGAACAAAAACCTACAGGACGGCAGCTCTCCAGGAACAGGGTTGGAGAGACCGGTTGTAGATGTCCACATGTCCACATAGACTGCTTGTCTCTCCCTGCCTCTCAGGTCCCGTGCTTCATGATGGAGCAGTGCACTGCCTCAACAGGCTGCCCTTTCTTCTCCAGCTACGGAGTTTTCTTGCAGGTGAGACCCTAAAGTAGTTTCAAAAGAAAAATACCTATGAAACACACAAGACAAATCTTTTCAGTCTCCTGAAAAAAAGATATGTAACAGATCATTGCTGTTTGACTGACAGACATTGATTGCGGGCTGGGATGAGCTGGAGTGTCACCGGGTCTTCAACTTCCTGTGCGACTTCACAAACCTTCCCCGGAAGATCGAGTTGGTCGTCACTGGAAAGCCAGGTGGGTGTCTGTCCCTAATTCAGAGAGAGAGGGTGTGAGGAGGAAAGAGAGACAGTAATGTTTCCCCTCTGTGTCTAGGAGCATGTCAGCGGTTGGAGCTGCAGATCCGTGCGTTCTGTCGTCAGGTTCTGTTGGAGCCGTGGAGCAGCCGAAGAGACACTCTGTTCTGGCTCACCAGGATCCTCCAGTCCTGGCCCATGGTCTCACAGGCCAGGCTACTGTTCATACTCTATGGACCACGGCTGCCTGACGGTTAGTATGCAGTGAGTTTGTGCATGTGTGTACATCCTCCAACCCTGGCCCATGGTAGAGAGTGTGAGTGTGAGTGTGTGTGTGTGTGTGTATTAACAGTCTGTATTTTTTCCAGGTTCTCTGGGCTGGCAGGAGCAGCTGGGTGCAGGAGTAGCCCAGTGTTCTCTGTGGGACTTGGCCAAAGCTGTGATCCTGCTCCACAGTGACCTGGAGGCTAGAGACTGGGCCACTGACACCGTACTGGCCATACTGGAGGAACTCACAGGTACACACACTTTAACCTTTTACTGTAGTGGGCTAAATCACGGTCACACGGAGTGATTCTTGGTAGCCTTTGAAACAAAGTATTTACCTCACGCACATGGGCTTACAAAAAAGAAGACACCTGTACCATGTCAGATATAGAGCTGAGTTTGCATCCAAATATTACACTTTATATACATCACAGTAGACTGAAATATAACAAAACTGTTTGACATAGAAACACTGGATTTTCATTGTTTAAAAAATAATCTTTGTTAATTATGAAATAAATAATCTTTATGTATTATGAAATAAATAATCTTTATTAATTATGAAATTATGAAAAATATTAATAACATTCTACCCGTGAGGCGAAAGAAGGCACTTTTCGTCGTTGACTGCACGAAAGGGATACCATATCTTAACACACACACACACACACACCTTTATTCAGATGCACACAGCGTCTTCGTTGTGCTCATCACATCTCTCTGGTCTCCCCAGTGCTCCCCCAGGCGTGGCATGTAGAGAGCGTGGCCAGGCTGTTGATCCTGTGTGGGAACAGTCTGTGTTACAGTATTCTGGCTAGCAAGGCTCTCAACGGACGCCTCTTTGAGATCTCACGACTCCTCGTCTACCTCATACTGGTCAGTACACATCTGTGTGTGTGAGAAGGATGGCTATTCAAATCAAATCAAATATACACATATTTACCAGATGTTATTGCAGGTGTAGCGAAATGCTTGTGTGTGTTATAGTTATGTTTCATATGTGTGTATTGTAGGTGTGTGAGAAGGACGGCTACTGTATGAACTGGTCGGTGAGGATGGTGCAGCAGGTGTGCCAGGTGTTCTTGTCGCCGTCAGACAGGTGGTCATTCATCCAGAGCGTTGAGAACATGTTCTCAGAGGTTACCATGGAGATGTACGAGGTTGTCATGGCAGGTGAGGACATGGCAGGGCAGGTGGTTCACTATGTTTGGTCCCAGATAGCCAAATGGTCTTTGTCTGTACTGTCAGTAATCTCCCTCTCTTTCAGGTAACCGTCATGAGGACATGGAAACCTTCCAGAGCCTCCTGAATGCCAGCGCTCACTTCCACACTGAGATAGTCTACATGTTCCTCAAGAAGGCTTGAGGACAGAGAAAGGAAAGTCAGGGGCAGAAGAGATAAAGGGGTGAGGGGATAAGAGATAGAAGAAAAGGAGAGAGTAGGGACACTGTCAGGGAAATGATGATCTGAAGGTTTGTGTTTGAGCAGATAGAGGGATATAAAAGGAGTGAAGGTAGCCCAAGACGATAGGGAAAATGAAGGGTTTCTTCTCCCTTTGTCAACAGTATTCACATCATTACACTTTTATACTTTTGTTATACAGCTTATTTATACTTTTGTAAATTAACCTCTTTAAAATATTGGTATCCTGTAAAGGGAGTATTTAATTATATTTATAGATTTATTAACCTAAGTTTGCAACTATTTATTAGCATTTCATAAAGGTGTTCAACTTCTACAGTATAACGGTTATGATGCATTGATTGTACTTGATGCTTCTGTGTTGATGGAAGCTGAAACTCATCTGTTTTTGCATAAATTATTAAAATGGACTTTGGAGTCTACAGTGTTGATTCACTATTATCTCCTCTCACTATGTGAGATCAATGAACATAAAGATCCAGCAAATAGAAAGATAAATTGTCACCCCCTTTGATGAAAAGGAAGAGGCTACAAATCAAGAAAATACCAAGCCGTTTGTTTTCATTAAAACGTCCCAATATATAGGAATATATTTAGCACTGACTGGTGTAATAAACTCAGCAATAACAAAAAAACATTTTTCAGGTCTTACAAAGGTAATTTGTAAAAATCCAAATAACTTCACAGATCTACATTGTAAAGGTTTTATACACTGTTTTCCGTGCTTGTTCAATCACACATGAACAATTAATGAACATGCACCTGTGGAAAGGTCGTTAAGACTAACAGCTTACAGACGGTAGGCAATTAAGGTCACAGTTACACCGGGAACGCACATTCCCTCCATCAGTGCTCAGACTGTCCGCAATAGGCTGAGAGGCTGGACTAAGGAAGGTCCTCACCAGACATCACCGGCAACAACGTCGCCTATGGGCACAAACCCACCGTCGCTGGACCAGACAGGACTGGCAAAAAGTGCTCTTCACTGACGAGTCGCGGTTTTGTCTCACCAGGGGTGCTGGTCGGATTCACGTTTATCGTCGGAAGTAATGAGCGTTACACTGACGCCTGTACTCTCCAGTGGGATTGATTTGGAGGTGGAGGGTCCGTCATGGTCTGGGGCGGTGTGTCACAGCATCATCGGACTGAGCTTGTCATTGCAGGCAATCTCAACACTGTGCGTTACAGGGAAGACATTCTCCTCCCTCATGTGGTATCCTTCCTGCAGACTCATCCTGACATGACCGTCCAGCATGACAATGCTGATTGTCTGCAAGACAGGAATGTCAGTGTTCTGCCATGGCCAGCGAAGAGCCCGGATCTCAATCCCATTGAGCGTGTCTGGGACCTGTTGGATCGGAGGGTGAGGGCTAATGCCATTCCCCCCAGAAATGTCCGGGAACTTGCAGGTGCCTTGGTGGAAGAGTGGGGTAACATCTCACAGCAAAAACTGCCAAATGTGGTGCAGTCCATGAGGAGGAGATGCACTGCACTATTTAATGCATCTGGTGGCCACACCAGATACTGACTGTTACTTTTGATTTTGACCCCCCTTTGTTCAGGGACACATTATTCCATTTCTGTTAGTTACATATCTGTGGAACCTGTTCAGTTTATGTCTCAGTTGTTGAATCCTATGTTCATACATATATATTTACACATGTTAAGTTTGCTGAAAATAAACGCAGTTGACAGTGAGAGGACATTTATTTTTTTGCTGAGTATGTCTGAAAAACACAGCACATTAAATGGCATAAAAAAACAAGCATTAAGTACAGCTCAGAAATGTAGAGGGTAAAAATGTTACAACAGAATACATTAATCATATCTTTCCACATTCAGACAGCACAGTTACACACCACGTGCTGTAACACTGAATAACACACAAACAATCTCGGAGGGTAGTTTCTACACTGCAACAAGCTGTTCAGCAACACTCCACATCAACACTTTACAACAGTATCATACAGCAGGCATCATGACAGAGTAACAAATAGAAAGAGGAAACAAGTGATTCCCTTGCACCGTATAAATAGTGACATCAGATAACCAAAGACACACCCAGTTGGAGGAGCCATGTTGTAGTCACTCTCTCTTCTCCCCATCACGATCCTTCATCATAAGCATTTCATTCATTTTATTTCATCAAGTCTTCATTGTTTTGATATGATCTGTTTATAAAGATATGGACATTTCATGAGATTAAAGTTACAACGAACAGCCTGAACAATAAGACCTGAAGTTCCACAAAACACCTAGAACAGTACGGCACTAGAGAGTTAAGAATAGGGGAGTTTAATCATCATTACCCATATGTCAACATTATACCATAATTGCAGTGTTTAAGACTAAATACAGTCTCCCCTGTACCTAACTCATCAACATCCATCTGTACTTCACCAAGTCCACCACAGTGACATAAACTAATGTGAGTTCACATAATACTTACTGTGCAATTTGCTCTATGGGTAAGGTGGAACAAAACAGAATAATTCACTATTGGTGTCAAAATTACATTACAAAAAATTAATTTACACACACACACACACACACACACACACACACACACACACACACACACACACACACACACACACACACACAGACACACACACACACACACACACACACACACACACACACACACACAGTACTGTACCTTGTAGCCAGTCCACCCCCTCCAGTAGACCCTCTCCTTTTACAGCATTACTGGCACTAAAACAGATGGACAGAAGCTAGTAACCTATCCCAATATCACTGTATGTGTCTGTACCTTCTTGTGTGTGTGTGTGTGTGTGTGTGTGTGTGTGTGTGTGTGTGTGTGTGTGTGTGTGTGTGTGTGTGTGTGTGTGTGTGTGTGTGTGTGTGTGTGTGTGTGTGTGTGTGTGTGTGTGTGTCTGTACCTTCTTGTGTGTGTGTGTGTGTGTGAGAGACTAGGATAGAGTTGTGTCTTACCATATATGCCAGGGTTTGTCCTTGATGTTTTCCAGACAGAGCAGCTGAGAGACTTTGACTAAAGACATGGCATCTCTCAGGTCACTCTTATTAGCAAAGAACAGCACTGGCAACCTCCTGCTGCGGATGTCTGGAGGGAGCAGGAATGCAGGAGAACAGGTGAAAAAACAGTTGGCTCTCTGTCTGTCTGCCCCCCTCCCCTCTTCCTTTCTCTCCCCCTCTCTCTCTTGCTCTCAATCTCTGACCTTGGTGATTGAGAAGAGTATCCAGCTCCTCTTTGGCAACGACCATCCGTAATTTATCTCCACTATCGATGACAAATATGATGGCGTGACTCTCTCTGTGGACACAAGAAACAGGATAAACAACACTGAATCTGATCTCTACATCACTAGTAACTACTACTTGGAGACGGGGGTAGGGTTGTGTAACCATTAAAACTGCTCTACAGGCAATACTTGATTACTCTAAGATCAGAGGTAAGGCACCACAGGCTCAACATGTCTCATCACATAATGCAGTTCTAGATAAACATTGCTGGTGTAAAGTCTTACTTGTAGTAATGTTCCCATAGGTTTCTATATCTGCTCTGACCAGACATGTCAAACACTGTGAAGGACAAACTTTGTAGAGACACAACATACATGTTACCGATCAACATACACAATAGAATAAGTATCAAATAATATCATTCTTATTACTATCATCTGGTTCACTAAGTTAAACAAAGTTTACATAAGAAGTAAATTACTACCTTGAACTCTTGAATTTTTCTATGTTGAAGCCAATAGTTGGGACAATGTCTTGTGTCTGGGTCTGTAATACACACAGAGACAGAGACACAGACACACGCAGGCACGCGCGCGCACACACACACACACACAATAACAAACACAGACAAAAAAACAGTAACTTAACTTTGTCAAAATATATGGTAAAATAGGGTGAAATAGGCTGTACTGACCTTTACCTGACTAACATGTTTCCAGTCGTCTGAGAGTGGGCCAAATAAGCTTTGCTGAAAACAAGCAATCGGTGGATGATTGCAGTGCAATCGATGCGATGACACTCACAGCTCTTATACATTAGCAACATCTCTGTCTCAGCTAACTCTCAATATATAAAACTCCATCTCTTTCCACTGACAGGCCAGCGCGCGGCTACAGTAGGACATCACATCAACAAGTTACAATTAAATACATCAGTCAATGGCCTATATTATAGTTGGGCCATGTCAGTGGACTTACATTAGTGGGTTTGAGTTGATTGATGATGGTCGTTTTCCCGCTGTTGTCCAGTCCCAAACACAACACGTTCACTTCTTTCTTCTTCAGCCCCAGCCATCCCGACAGTTTATCTAACAGGCCCATGTGTCCCACTTAAAACATTTGATCCTAAGGTTAAGTGTATTTGGTACAGGATACCTACTCCCTCGAGATATCGTCGAACGTTTCTACCATTTCTCGCCGCAATTTAGTCTTAACATATTAAAATAGAATGTTGCCGTGGATATAAGGACAAGGTAACAGCAGCAGGCTGGCTGTCCTGGCTTGGAATAAGCCTATTAGAGTGAATTAATGCTCTTGAACCTCCTCGTGACCTGCTTCGCAATACCGGGTGACTCTGAGATGGACATGCGATAATGTTCATTTCATGCTCATTACATACATACCTACAGAAGCCAAATTACAGTCATGCGTTATTCTTTACAGTGCACTGTAATAGCCATACACTTGGTGCTTTTGGAATTAAAATTTTGTCCAAACAATATAGTATTAGCCTATACACAAAAACACGAGTTAATTAATATGAATAAATTAACAAACATCATGACAATAGCAGAACAGGACTTTTCCCCTTTGCTTCATCCATAGTTGATAAATTACTCACAGGTAGGTAGTAAACATGTTGAAATCCTTCACCTCTGCACTAATAATGCACGGTCCAACAGCGCCATCGCCTGGCCAGTATTAACAAGTTCACCTGAAATATATCCTTCAAACACTTGTGGACACCGGTGGTATTCTTTTGATAAAGCTGGTAAATAATAGCAACTGCTCTCTGGTTGGTAATTGTACTTTATAGCAGAGTCTTTAAGATTGACATCAAAAGGAAAAGATGCTGATGAAGATTTTTTTTTACCCACTTGGAAATCCACAAGGTTGATTTGATTTTGGAGAAATCTTTATAAATCAATTCTTTATAAAGCAATGATTGTTCTACAAAAATGTTAACAAACTTTCCATGTTTTTGTTTTGATAAAGGCTACTAATTAGACACTAGCACCTATTCGAGGCACCTATTTATCCTTATCAGCCTGGAAGGAGCCTTTACTATTGGGAGGCACCTAGGCTCCCTTACCAGCATGTGAGACACTTATTTATCCTTACCAGCCTGGGGGGAGCCTTTATTATACACCAGCCTGGGAGGCAACTAGTTATCCTTATCAGCCTGCAAGGCACCTATTTATCCTTACCAGCCTAGGAGGCACCTATTTATCCTTAACCAGCCTGGGAGGAACCTTTATTATACACCAGCCTGGGAGGAACCTTTATTATACACCAGCCTGGGAGGAACCTTTATTATACACCAGCCTGGGAGGAACCTTTATTATACACCAGCCTGGGAGGAACCTTTATTATACACCAGCCTGGGAGTAACCTTTATTATACACCAGCCTGGGAGGAACCTTTATTATACACCAGCCTGAGAGGAACCTTTATTATACACCAGCCTGAGAGGAACCTTTATTATACACCAGCCTGGGAGGAACCTTTATTATACACCAGCCTGGGAGGAGCCTTTATTATACACCAGCCTGAGAGGAACCTTTATTATACACCAGCCTGGGAGGAACCTTTATTATACACCAGCCTGAGAGGAACCTTTATTATACACCAGCCTGGGGAGTAACCTTTATTATACACCAGCCTGGGAGGAACCTTTATTATACACCAGCCTGGGAGGAACCTATTCATCCTTACCAGCCTGGGAGGAACCTTTATTATACACCAGCCTGAGAGGAACCTTTATTATACACCAGCCTGGGAGGAACCTTTATTATACACCAGCCTGAGAGGAACCTTTATTATACACCAGCCTGGGAGGAACCTTTATTATACACCAGCCTGGGAGGAACCTTTATTATACACCAGCCTGAGAAGAGCCTTTATTATACACCAGCCTGAGAGGAGCCTTTATTATACACCAGCCTGAGAGGAGCCTTTATTATACACCAGCCTGGGAGGAGCCTTTATTATACACCAGCCTGAGAGGAACCTTTATTATACACCAGCCTGGGAGGAACCTTTATTATACACCAGCCTGGGAGGAACCTTTATTATACACCAGCCTGGGAGGAACCTTTATTATACACCAGCCTGGGAGGAGCGTTTATTATACACCAGCCTGAGAGGAACCTTTATTATACACCAGCCTGGGAGGAACCTATTCATCCTTACCAGCCTGGGAGGAACCTTTATTATACACCAGCCTGAGAGGAACCTTTATTATACACCAGCCTGGGAGGAACCTTTATTATACACCAGCCTGAAAGGAACCTTTATTATACACCAGCCTGGGAGGAGCCTTTATTATACACCAGCCTGTGAGGAACCTATTCATCCTTACCAGCCTGCAAGGCACCTATTTATTCTTACCAGCCTGCGATTGTGTTAGTTAGATGAATATGCAGCTTGCTATATTAGCCCATTGCTCTGGAGAAAATAGCTAGCTAAGCAGTTAGTGAAAGTAGCAGCTGTACTTGCTGCATTAGGTAGTTAGATTAAAAACATTAGCTAAATAGCCAGCAAGTTAATTTAGCTCCTTTAAAAAGGTAACTAACCAGCAAAGCAGTTTAGCAAATCTACAGTATATGTCAGCCTGTATCATTTGGAAATTGTCTAGCCATTTCAGTGTTTTTGGATGCCATGTGCTTATCTTTTTTATGTGCTAGCTGTGAATGTCACTGCGGAAAATGGTTATTATTGCTGGAGCGGCTTGCACGTTTGCTACTGTATTTGAATTTGATTGGCTGATGTGGAAGAATGGGAGCAGTTGCTTAAACAAGGGCTGCCTCACAGGCTGCTTTGAGGGCAAAACAAGTACCTTGTGCCACTGGCAGACACAAGACTTCCAGCCATGTTCAACCAGATACTCTTCTCATGGGGAGTCATAGTTTGATGGAACAGTACCGGGAGAGGCATCATCTAATAGAACAGTTCCATTAAACAATGCATCAGAACACACTTTACATGCAATGAAACAGTCAGTAATAAAAAGACTACTTCTAACCACCAGAACTGTTCTTTATTTGCAAATAAATATCCGCTTTAAACTGCGTCTTACAGTGTGCAAGATCTACCACGTCTCTCTGGAAATGATAGAAAAATAAAATACAAGAATTATAAGTATACTTGTACTTTGTACAAAAGAGCATTCTCTCGTTGCTCAGCAGTAAGACATGCTAAACAGCCTGATCTAATCTCTCCTTACAGGAGGAGGGAAGTGTGTGTGTTTGTGTGTGTCTTCCCCTCTGAGGGACACCTGAACGCTCTGTCTGTGAACAGCTGCTGGACAGGTGAGCTCCATTTAGAAGTTGTTCCGAACCACAGATCTAGGATCAGCTTAGCGTACCTCAATTCTTACCTCAACCATTAGGGGGTAAAATATTAAACTGATGTTAGATCAGTGTCTGGGGGCAAATTCCTCCTACTTCGTACAACAGTGAAGGCTGGTTGGAGGAGTTATAGGAGGACTGGCTCATTGTAATGGTTGGAATGGAATTTTGGAATGGAGTGAAATGTGGTTCCAAGTATGTTTGATACTGTTCCATTGATACCATTCCAGTGAGCCTGTCCTCCTATAGCTCCTCCCACCAGCCTCCACTGCCGTACAGGCTCCTCAGGTACACTCCTGCTCCAGAACATACTGAACATCCAGAACATATTGTAGGTGTGTGTGTGTGTGACCGACTGGGTTTGAACCTGGGTCGTCTGTGCTCCACAAGACTATGTTAGCCTGCCGAGTTAAAGCCTAAGCATTAGCTAACGCAAGTCTTCAAGTTTCAGGCATATGTTTTTTGTGGTTCACCGAACCACCTGCATTAGTGTGGATCTGGAGAGGCTCATGGGTCATTATAATGCTGTTGAGGGCCTTCTAGAGACAAAGAGATATTACTCTGGTGTTGCTGTCTCTATGTGTCTGTCAACCTGCAGAACATACCTCTGTCTCTCTCTATCTTGGAATACACGTGAGTCTTGACCACAAAAAACACACAATGAAACCAACAGCCTTGAGTCCCCCTCATACTACATACTGTACATTGTTTTCCAACAACTTCCATAAGTCTTTAGCATTGCACAACCGCCCTGTGTAGTTGGCATGTTAGCATGTTACACAGTCTGTTGAGGTTTGCTGACAATCTGCTCTCAATGTCTGTAGGTCCATAAGAGAGTATCATTTATTTATTTCTCTTATCTTAGTTACTGAGACGACTGCATATATTGCTGATTTCGATAAAATGGTAAATAAAGAGATAACATCCAGATTTACTAGGGCGCTCACATACAGGACTGCACATATATAAATATTAGTTTAGGATTATAATCGATAAATTGTCTATACACTTAAAACATTCAGAAATCCTCTGCACTTCAAAAACTGTCTCTTCGTTTTCTTCAAGTATTAGCATACCCAGATACTCTGGAGAGGTTAAATAATGTAACAAGAATACCTTATGATGACGCTTACTTATCAAACTCCAAAATAATTCACATCATATTATTTAAGGACAATCCTTTTGATTGCTCATCTGTTAGCAGCTACATCATGGTCACAAAAACATGGAGAGAAAATGTACATTCCCAAGTCTACAGCTCTACTGTATAATAAGTAGTGATGCTGCAACAAGGCATACACTCCCCAGTCTACAGTTCTACTGTATAATAAGTAGTGATGCTGCAACAAGGCATACACTCCCCAGTCTACAGTTCTACTGTATAATAAGTAGTGATGCTGCAACAAGGCATACACTCCCCAGTCTACAGTTCTACTGTATAATAAGTAGTGATGCTGCAACAAGGCATACACTCCCCAGTCTACAGTTCTACTGTATAATAAGTAGTGATGCTGCAACAAGGCATACACTCCCCAGGGGGAGCCAGGGGCAGTGTGTCTCTCAGAGTCCTGTCTCTGCTGTTCTGTCTCTGGCTGAAGCACGTTCAGGTGTACAAAACAGTCTGGCTTTATTGAGGTTCTGCATTGAGGTCCAAATGTGTGGTAGTCTGTCTGAGAGAGGCCTCCAGGCTGAGACGGTCTGTCTGTTTGTCTGTCTGTCTGTCTGAGGGGTGAAGACTGAGGCACAGGCTGTGGCTGTCTGTCCGTCTGTCTGTTCTAAGGTCTCATACATGGAAGCCCTTCTCCTGTTGGTGTAGTAGCTGCAGTCGGAGGGTCTGTATGCTGCTGACGATCCTCCTCTGGTGGCCAATCAACACCACCCCGGTCCTCCGCACGTCTCTAGGGGGAGAGAGAAGACACACACACACACACACAGACACACACACACAGACACACACACACACAGACACACACACACACACACACACACACACACACACACACATACACACACACACAGACACAGACACACAAACACACACACACACACACACAAACACAGACACACACACACACACACACACACACACACACACACACACACACACACACACACACACACACACACACACACACACACACACACACACACACACACACACACACACACACACACACACACACAGACACACACACACACACACAGACACACACACACACACACACACACACACACACACACACACACACACACACACACACACACACACACACACACACACACACACACACACACACACACACACACACACACACACAGACACACACACACACACACACACACACACACACACACACACACACACACACACACACACACACACACACACACACACACACACATACTTTTATTTATTTTTTACACACACACACACACTGCGACAGGCATAGCAGTGTGAACAGACAACACACACATGGAGTAAACAATTAACAAGTCAATAACACAGTAGAAAAAAGGGGAGTCTATATATACACACACACATGCAGATTAACACACACACAGAAAAATAAATAAATAAAAACACACACACAGCTGCACACACAGATACACACAGCGACACAATCACACAGCAGAGAACTGGAACGAAAGGCGGCCAAATGAGGTGTTGGCACACACTGGAGCGCGTGCTACGGATGGGTGTTGCCATCGTAACCAGTGAACTGAGATAAGGCGGAGCTTTACCTAGCATGGACTTGTAGATGACCTGGAGCCAGTGGGTCTGGCGACGAATATGTAGCGAGGGCCAGCCGACTAGAGCATACAAGTCGCAGTGGTGGGTGGTATAAGGTGCTTTAGTGACAAAACGGATGGCACTGTGATAAACACACAGCAATTTTGTAGATGACACACACACAGTTTTACTAGGGTAAGTTTGGCGGCGTGAGTGAAGGAGGCTTTGTTGCGGAATAGAAAGCCGACTCTTGATTTGATTTTCGATTGGAGATGTTTGATATGGGTCTGGAAGGAGAGTTTAGAGTCTAGCCAGACACCTAGGTACTTATAGATGTCCACATATTCAAGGTCGGAACCATCCAGGGTGGTGATGCTGGTCAGGCGTGCGGGTGCAGGCAGCGAACGGTTGAAAAGCATGCATTTGGTTTTACTAGCGTTTAAGAGCAGTTGGAGGCCACGGAAGGAGTGCTGTATGGCATTGAACGTTTGGAGGTTAGATAGCACAGTGTCCAAGGACACACACACACACACACACACAGTTTGGGTCCACACACACACACAGGTTGAACAGGCTGGTAATAGGGGTTGCGACAATGGCGGCGGATAGTTTCAGGAATAGAGGGTCCAGATTGTCAAGCCCAGCTGATTTGTACGGGTCCAGGTTTTGCAGCTCTTTCAGAACATCTGCTATCTGGATTTGGGTAAAGGAGAACCTGGAGAGGCTTGGGCGAGTAGCTGCGGGGGGGGGGGGGGGGGGGGGCTGTTGGACGAGGTTGGAGTAGCCACGGAAGGCATGGCCAGCCACACGATAACACACACAGCCTCAGTGCAGTGGGCAGCTGGGAGGAGGTGCTCTTGTTCTCCATGGACTTCACAGTGTCCCAGAACTTTTTGGAGTTGGAGCTACAGGATGCAAACTTTTGCCTGAAGAAGTTGGCTTTACACTGACACTGACTGAACAGTTGCATATCGCGGGGACTGTTCGATGTTAGTGCAGTCCGCCACAGGATGTTTTTGTGCTGGTCGAGGGCAGTCAGGTCTGGAGTGAACCAGGGGCTATATCTGTTCTTAGTTCTGCATTTTTTGAACGGAGCATGCTTATCTAAAATGGTGAGGAAGTTACTTTTAAAGAAAGACCAGGCATCCTCAACTGACGGGATGAGGTCAATGTCCTTCCAGGATACCCGGGCCAGGTCGATTAGAAAGGCCTGCTCACAGAAGTGTTTTAGGGAGCGTTTGACAGTGATGAGGGGTGGTCGTTTGACTGCGGCTCCGTAGCGGATACAGGCAATGAGGCAGTGATCGCTGAGATCCTGGTTGAAGACAGCGGAGGTGTATTTGGAGGGCCAGTTGGTCAGGATGACGTCAATGAGGGTGCCCTTGTTTACAGAGTTAGGGTTGTACCTGGTGGGTTCCTTGATGATTTGAGTGAGATTGAGGGCATCTAGCTTAGATTGTAGGACTGCCGGGGTGTTAAGCATATCCCAGTTTAGGTCACCTAACAGAACAAACTCTGAAGCTAGATGGGGGGCGATCAATTCACAAATGGTGTCCAGGGCACAGCTGGGAGCTGAGGGGGGTCGGTAGCAGGCGGCAACAGTGAGAGACTTATTTCTGGAGAGAGTAATTTTCAAAATTAGTAGTTCGAACTGTTTGGGTATGGACCTGGAAAGTATGACATTACTTTGCAGGCTATCTCTGCAGTAGACTGCAACTCCTCCTCCTTTGGCAGTTCTATCTTGACGGAAGATGTTATAGTTGGGTATGGAAATCTCAGAATTTTTGGTGGCCTTCCTGAGCCAGGATTCAGACACGGCAAGGACATCAGGGTTAGCAGAGTGTGCTAGAGCAGTGAGTAAGACAAACTTAGGGAGGAGGCTTCTGATGTTGACATGCATGAAACCCAGGCTTTTTCGATCACAGAAGTCAACAAATGAGGGTGCCTGGGGACATGCAGGGCCTGGGTTTACCTCCACATCACCCGCGGAACAGAGAAGGAGTAGTATGAGGGTGCGGCTGAAGGCTATCAAAACTGGTCGCCTAGGGCGTTGGGGACAGAGAATAAGAGGAGCAGGTTTCTGGGCATGGTAGAATATATTCAGGGCATAATGCGCAAACAGGGGTATGGTGGGGTGCGGGTACAGCGGAGGTAAGCCCAGGCACTGGGTGATGATGAGGGAGGTTGTATCTCTGGACATGCTGGTTGTAATGGGTGAGGTCACCGCATGTGTGTGGGGTGGGACAAAGGAGGTAACAGGGGTATAAAGAGTGGAACTAGGGGCTCCATTGTAAACTAAAACAATGATAACTAACCTGCACAACAGTATACAAGGCATATTGACATTTGAGAGAGACATACAGCGAGGCATACAGTAATCACAGGTGTTGAATTGGGAGAGCTAGCTAAAACAGTAGGTGAGACAACAGCTAATCAGCTAGCACAACAACAGCAGGTAGAATGGCGATTGATTAGGCAGAGAGGGTCGGATTAACTACACACAGAGCCTAAGTGCGGCTGGGGCCGACAGATAAAACATAAACAAGCAGAATGGATTACCGTGATTAATGGACAGTCCAGCATGCATCAGCTATGTAGCCAAGTGATCAGTGTCCAAGGGGCAGCGGTGGATGGGGCAGGGAAGCTGGACTGGCGAGTGTTATCCAGGTTAGAAAACTAACAATGACCAAATAGCTTGTAGCCAGTTAGCTGGTTAGCTTCTGGAGGTTCTTGAGTGTGTTCTAAAAATGTAAAGATAATAGCGGTTCCGTATCACATTGGGTGAGGCAGGTTACCGGAAGGTATAAACAAATTAAAAATCGAAAAGGGATAGAAAGTAAATATGGGTTCAGTGAGTGTTTGGGACGCGGCGATTCAGACGGTTAGCAGGCCTGTGCTAACAAGCTAACAGTTAGTAGACGGTGCTAAACACGGTAGCAGTTAGCGGACCGGGCTAAACAAGCTAGCAGTTAGCAGGCCGAATTTGCAAGCAAGGAGATAGCAAGGGCTAGAGAGTTAGCCTTTGGGGACGTCGCGATGGGGGTATCTGTTTATTCCTCTTCATGCAGTGACATCGATGGACCGGTCGTGGGTCTGGATATTGTAGCCCAGGAGCTCAAAATGTTCCGTTTGCGATGGGAATCCGGGGATGAAAAATAAAATAAAATAATAAATAGGTCCGTTATGCTCTGGTTAGAGTCGCGTTGTTCGAACTGGCGAGAGCTTTCCGAGCTAAAGGTTAGCTGATGACCGGTTAGCTGAAGACCGCTAGCAATGTTTTGCTGAAGCTGGTAGTTAGTTGGCTAGCTTCAGTTGAGGGGTTCCAGGTCCGAAGTAAATATAAATACTTTAGGAAAAATAGCTACGTTGGGTGAGGCGGGTTGCAGGAGAGTATTTAGAAGAAGTTGAGGTTCAGCAATAAGTTTTAAAGATATGTGAAGAAAAAAAACGAAAACAAACGATATATACAAGGGACACGACAATACGTCCTACTGCTACGCCATCTTGGATACATACACACACACACACACACACACAAACACACACACACACAATCGGTTAAGGGAAATTGTTGGGTTAACTTAAGGTAAGGAAGGATAAGATTGGGAGGCAGTGCCAGAGTAATGTTTAGTTGAAGTTAGAGTAACATTAGGGTAATGTTTAGTTGAAGTTAGAGTAACATTAGGGTAATGTTTAGTTGACGTTAGAGAAACGTTAGGGTAATGTTTAGCTGAAGTTAGAGTAACATTAGGGTAATGTTTAGTTGAAGTTAGAGTAACATTAGGGTAATGTTTAGTTGAAGTTAGAGTAACAGTAGGGTAATGTTTAGTTGAAGTTAGAGTAACATTAGGGTAATGTTTAGTTGAAGTTAGAGTAACATTAGGGTAATGTTTAGTTGACGTTAGAGAAACGTTAGGGTAATGTTTAGCTGAAGTTAGAGTAACATTAGGGTAATGTTTAGTTGACGTTAGAGAAACGTGCTACGGATGGGTGTTGCCATCGTAACCAGTGAACTGAGATAAGGCGGAGCTTTACCTAGCATGGACTTGTAGATGACCTGGAGCCAGTGGGTCTGGCGACGAATATGTAGCGAGGGCCAGCCGACTAGAGCATACAAGTCGCAGTGGTGGGTGGTATAAGGTGCTTTAGTGACAAAACGGATGGCACTGTGATAAACTGCATCCAGTTTGCTGAGTAGAGTGTTGGAAGCAATTTTGTAGATGACATCGCCGAAGTCGAGGATCGGTAGGATAGTCAGTTTTACTAGGGTAAGTTTGGCGGCGTGAGTGAAGGAGGCTTTGTTGCGGAATAGAAAGCCGACTCTTGATTTGATTTTCGATTGGAGATGTTTGATATGGGTCTGGAAGGAGAGTTTAGAGTCTAGCCAGACACCTAGGTTCTTATAGATGTCCACATATTCAAGGTCGGAACCATCCAGGGTGGTGATGCTGGTCAGGCGTGCGGGTGCAGGCAGCGAACGGTTGAAAAGCATGCATTTGGTTTTACTAGCGTTTAAGAGCAGTTGGAGGCCACGGAAGGAGTGCTGTATGGCATTGAAGCTCGTTTGGAGGTTAGATAGCACAGTGTCCAAGGACGGGCCGGAAGTATATAGAATGGTGTCGTCTGCGTAGAGGTGGATCAGGGAATCGCCCGCAGCATGAGAAACATCATTGATATATACAGAGAAAAGAGTCGGCCCGAGAATTGAACCCTGTGGCACCCCCATAGAGACTGCCAGAGGACCGGACAGCATGCCCTCCGATTTGACACACTGAACTCTGTCTGCAAAGTAATTGGTGAACCAGGCAAGGCAGTCATCCGAAAAACCGAGGCTACTGAGTCTGCCAATAAGAATACGGTGATTGACAGAGTCGAAAGCCTTGGCAAGGTCTATGAAGACGGCTGCACAGTACTGTCTTTTATCGATGGCGGTTATGATATCGTTTAGTACCTTGAGCGTGGCTGAGGTACACCCGTGACCGGCTCGGAAACCAGATTGCACAGCGGAGAAGGTACGGTGGGATTCAAGATGGTCAGTGATCTGTTTGTTGACTTGGCTTTCGAAGACCTTAGATAGGCAGGGCAGGATGGATATTGGTCTGTAACAGTTTGGGTCCAGGGTGTCGCCCCCTTTGAAGAGGGGGATGACTGCGGCAGCTTTCCAATCCTTGGGGATCTCAGACGATATGAAAGAGAGGTTGAACAGGCTGGTAATAGGGGTTGCGACAATGGCGGCGGATAGTTTCAGGAATAGAGGGTCCAGATTGTCAAGCCCAGCTGATTTGTACGGGTCCAGGTTTTGCAGCTCTTTCAGAACATCTGCTATCTGGATTTGGGTAAAGGAGAACCTGGAGAGGCTTGGGCGAGTAGCTGCGGGGGGGGGGGGGGGGGGGCTGTTGGACGAGGTTGGAGTAGCCAGGCGGAAGGCATGGCCAGCCGTTGAGAAATGCTTGTTGAAGTTTTCGATAATCATGGATTTATCGGTGGTGACCGTGTTACCTAGCCTCAGTGCAGTGGGCAGCTGGGAGGAGGTGCTCTTGTTCTCCATGGACTTCACAGTGTCCCAGAACTTTTTGGAGTTGGAGCTACAGGATGCAAACTTTTGCCTGAAGAAGTTGGCTTTAGCTTTCCTGACTGACTGTGTGTATTGGTTCCTGACTTCCCTGAACAGTTGCATATCGCGGGGACTGTTCGATGTTAGTGCAGTCCGCCACAGGATGTTTTTGTGCTGGTCGAGGGCAGTCAGGTCTGGAGTGAACCAGGGGCTATATCTGTTCTTAGTTCTGCATTTTTTGAACGGAGCATGCTTATCTAAAATGGTGAGGAAGTTACTTTTAAAGAAAGACCAGGCATCCTCAACTGACGGGATGAGGTCAATGTCCTTCCAGGATACCCGGGCCAGGTCGATTAGAAAGGCCTGCTCACAGAAGTGTTTTAGGGAGCGTTTGACAGTGATGAGGGGTGGTCGTTTGACTGCGGCTCCGTAGCGGATACAGGCAATGAGGCAGTGATCGCTGAGATCCTGGTTGAAGACAGCGGAGGTGTATTTGGAGGGCCAGTTGGTCAGGATGACGTCAATGAGGGTGCCCTTGTTTACAGAGTTAGGGTTGTACCTGGTGGGTTCCTTGATGATTTGAGTGAGATTGAGGGCATCTAGCTTAGATTGTAGGACTGCCGGGGTGTTAAGCATATCCCAGTTTAGGTCACCTAACAGAACAAACTCTGAAGCTAGATGGGGGGCGATCAATTCACAAATGGTGTCCAGGGCACAGCTGGGAGCTGAGGGGGGTCGGTAGCAGGCGGCAACAGTGAGAGACTTATTTCTGGAGAGAGTAATTTTCAAAATTAGTAGTTCGAACTGTTTGGGTATGGACCTGGAAAGTATGACATTACTTTGCAGGCTATCTCTGCAGTAGACTGCAACTCCTCCTCCTTTGGCAGTTCTATCTTGACGGAAGATGTTATAGTTGGGTATGGAAATCTCAGAATTTTTGGTGGCCTTCCTGAGCCAGGATTCAGACACGGCAAGGACATCAGGGTTAGCAGAGTGTGCTAGAGCAGTGAGTAAGACAAACTTAGGGAGGAGGCTTCTGATGTTGACATGCATGAAACCCAGGCTTTTTCGATCACAGAAGTCAACAAATGAGGGTGCCTGGGGACATGCAGGGCCTGGGTTTACCTCCACATCACCCGCGGAACAGAGAAGGAGTAGTATGAGGGTGCGGCTGAAGGCTATCAAAACTGGTCGCCTAGGGCGTTGGGGACAGAGAATAAGAGGAGCAGGTTTCTGGGCATGGTAGAATATATTCAGGGCATAATGCGCAAACAGGGGTATGGTGGGGTGCGGGTACAGCGGAGGTAAGCCCAGGCACTGGGTGATGATGAGGGAGGTTGTATCTCTGGACATGCTGGTTGTAATGGGTGAGGTCACCGCATGTGTGGGGGGTGGGACAAAGGAGGTAACAGGGGTATAAAGAGTGGAACTAGGGGCTCCATTGTAAACTAAAACAATGATAACTAACCTGCACAACAGTATACAAGGCATATTGACATTTGAGAGAGACATACAGCGAGGCATACAGTAATCACAGGTGTTGAATTGGGAGAGCTAGCTAAAACAGTAGGTGAGACAACAGCTAATCAGCTAGCACAACAACAGCAGGTAGAATGGCGATTGATTAGGCAGAGAGGGTCGGATTAACTACACACAGAGCCTAAGTGCGGCTGGGGCCGACAGATAAAACATAAACAAGCAGAATGGATTACCGTGATTAATGGACAGTCCAGCATGCATCAGCTATGTAGCCAAGTGATCAGTGTCCAAGGGGCAGCGGTGGATGGGGCAGGGAAGCTGGACTGGCGAGTGTTATCCAGGTTAGAAAACTAACAATGACCAAATAGCTTGTAGCCAGTTAGCTGGTTAGCTTCTGGAGGTTCTTGAGTGTGTTCTAAAAATGTAAAGATAATAGCGGTTCCGTATCACATTGGGTGAGGCAGGTTACCGGAAGGTATAAACAAATTAAAAATCGAAAAGGGATAGAAAGTAAATATGGGTTCAGTGAGTGTTTGGGACGCGGCGATTCAGACGGTTAGCAGGCCTGTGCTAACAAGCTAACAGTTAGTAGACGGTGCTAAACACGGTAGCAGTTAGCGGACCGGGCTAAACAAGCTAGCAGTTAGCAGGCCGAATTTGCAAGCAAGGAGATAGCAAGGGCTAGAGAGTTAGCCTTTGGGGACGTCGCGATGGGGGTATCTGTTTATTCCTCTTCATGCAGTGACATCGATGGACCGGTCGTGGGTCTGGATATTGTAGCCCAGGAGCTCAAAATGTTCCGTTTGCGATGGGAATCCGGGGATGAAAAATAAAATAAAATAATAAATAGGTCCGTTATGCTCTGGTTAGAGTCGCGTTGTTCGAACTGGCGAGAGCTTTCCGAGCTAAAGGTTAGCTGATGACCGGTTAGCTGAAGACCGCTAGCAATGTTTTGCTGAAGCTGGTAGTTAGTTGGCTAGCTTCAGTTGAGGGGTTCCAGGTCCGAAGTAAATATAAATACTTTAGGAAAAATAGCTACGTTGGGTGAGGCGGGTTGCAGGAGAGTATTTAGAAGAAGTTGAGGTTCAGCAATAAGTTTTAAAGATATGTGAAGAAAAAAAACGAAAACAAACGATATATACAAGGGACACGACAATACGTCCTACTGCTACGCCATCTTGGATACATACACACACACACACACACACACAAACACACACACACACACACAATCGGTTAAGGGAAATTGTTGGGTTAACTTAAGGTAAGGAAGGATAAGATTGGGAGGCAGTGCCAGAGTAATGTTTAGTTGAAGTTAGAGTAACATTAGGGTAATGTTTAGTTGAAGTTAGAGTAACATTAGGGTAATGTTTAGTTGACGTTAGAGAAACGTTAGGGTAATGTTTAGCTGAAGTTAGAGTAACATTAGGGTAATGTTTAGTTGAAGTTAGAGTAACATTAGGGTAATGTTTAGTTGAAGTTAGAGTAACAGTAGGGTAATGTTTAGTTGAAGTTAGAGTAACATTAGGGTAATGTTTAGTTGAAGTTAGAGTAACATTAGGGTAATGTTTAGTTGACGTTAGAGAAACGTTAGGGTAATGTTTAGCTGAAGTTAGAGTAACATTAGGGTAATGTTTAGTTGAAGTTAGAGTAACATTAGGGTAATGTTTAGTTGACGTTAGAGTAACAGTAGGGTAATGTTTAGTTGAAGTTAGAGTAACATCAGGGTAATGTTTAGTTGAAGTTAGAGTAACATTAGGGTAATGTTTAGTTGAAGTTAGAGTAACGTTAGGGTAATATTTAGTTGAGTTAGAGTAGCATCAGAGTAATGTTTAGTTGAAGTTAGAGTAACATCAGAGTAATGTTTAAGATAGTGAACAGTCCTCCACTCACTCAATGCTCATCTGGGCCACAGAGTCCAGTGTGCTGAATCCTGCTGCCACAAAGCTGCTCTTGTATTGGCTCATCTTGATGGAATCCAGCCAATCCCCGATGGAGATGAACATGGGGTAGTCCACCACCTCTCCTGGGGACTCTGCTAGACTGACAGATGGATCAAACAAAAGAGAATATAATAAGACCTAAAAACTTTCACTTGCAGGTTAAATTAGTGCCATCAGTAGCTCTGGATAAGAGCGTCTGTTACATGAAATGAATGTAATTGTACCCCTGTATATCTTCCACCAGGGCCAGCAGGCTGCTGGGGTTCCTGATCAGCTTATCCAGGAAGGAGACCACATCAGTGAACTTGGGCCTCTGGCTCCTCTCCTTCTGCCAGCAGTGTAGCATCAGCTGGTGTAGAACCACGGGGCAGCCCATAGGAGCAGGGAGACGGTAGCCCTCCTCTATGGACAGGATCACCTAGGGGTGGATGAAGGGAGAGAGTCAGTACACACACTCTTCGCTTCATGTCATCCAGCCATTATGTCTCTACAACGGCAGTATTATCTGAGCTACAGTAAGCATGTCTCTAGGGTGTGTTAGAGGGACTGTGTGAATATAACAGCCCCTACAGCTAGCCTGTAGCCTTGATGTCTTCTCTGAGCACTGACGGGTGAGGCAGGATGGGGCTGAGGGGTGAGGAGGGAGTGAGGAAGGGGTGAGGAGGCAGAGACAGCAGAAGTCAAGGATTGGCGGTGGCGTTTGTCTTGGAAAGCACTTCTAAGCAATTCCCCAGCATCACAAATCCCCATGAAGCTAGGGGCTGTGTGTGTATGCCATGTGAGGTGCTGATGGGGATTACCAAGGAGCTTTCACACTCCACAGGGAGACGGGACGAATCCCCTCCATCTATCCTCCAATTGACCGGAGACCGTGAGGTCACTCAGACAGGGTCTGAATCCACAACTTTTAAACCCCTTCGTTGGCCAGTGGCTCTCTCTCTCCCTTCACATCTCCCTCAGTATGTCTGTCTTTCTGTCTCTCTGTCTACACTGCAATCTCAAAGCAAAACACTCCACAGAAACGGCCAACTGCTTTCTTCTGGAAAATGGGAAGTCCAAGATGGACAACGGTGGAGTTGTTGGGGCTGTATTTCTAGACCTGAGGAAAGCTTTTGATACTGTTAACCATGATGTTCTCATCACAAAACTGTCCAAGTTCAACTTTTCCCCTGATGCCTTGAGATGGATGAAATCATACCTTGAAGACAGAACCCAGTGTATCAGAGTGATTAATGAGCTTTAATGAGCTCAAGTTGGTATCCGATTTCATGTACCTTGGCATCTTACTTGATTCCAACCTCTCTTTTAAAAAGCTGGTGAAAAAGGTAACTCAAATAACCAAATTCAACCTAGCTAATTTCCGATTCAAATGAAATTGTTTGACTACAGAGGTAGCAAAACTGTACTTCAAATATATGATACTTCACAACTTAACATACTGCTTGACTAGTTGGGCCCAAGCTTGCTGTACAACATTATAACCTATTCAGTCTGTCTACAAACAGGCTCTCAAAGTGCTTGATAGGAAGCCCAATAGCCATCATCACTGTTACATCCTCAGAAAGCATGAGATCCTGAGTTGGAAAAATCTTTTGCAATACGCTGACGTATGTCTTGTATTCAAGATTCTAAATGGCCTGGCTCTCCCTCCACTCAGTATTTTTGTTAAACAGAAAACGCAAAACCATGGCAGCAGATCAACAAGGTCTGCCATGAGAGGTGACTGCATAGTTCCTAAGGAAAAACACATTTGGTCCATCTGCTTTCTCTGTGAGAGCTTCCTATGTCTGGAACACACTGCCATCAGACACACACAACTGTACCACCTATCACATCTTCACAAAAACATAAAGACACGGCTAAAGGCCAATCAGACGTGTGAAAATAATCCCTAGCTGTGTATTGCCGCTTTCCATGTTGTCTGTTGTCCCGATCTTGTGAGGTGTGGAAACACTTTGTTGCTTTTATGTATTTTGTTTTGTTGCTTGTTCTATGTTTCTCTGTCTGCGTGCTACGTGTTGCTTGCTCTATGTTCTCTGTCTGCGTGCTACGTGTTGCTTGTTCTATATTGCTCTGTCTGCGTGCTACGTGTTGCTTGCTCTATGTTCTCTGTCTGCGTGCTACGTGTTGCTTGTTATATGTTTCTCTGTCTGCGTGCTACGTGTTGCATGTTCTATGTTTCTCTGTCTGCATGCTACGTGTTGCTTGTTCTATGTTTCTCTGTCTGCATGCTACGTGTTGCTTGCTCTATGTTCCCTGTCTGCGTGCTACGTGTTGCTTGTTCTATGTTCTCTGTCTGTATGCTACGTGTTGCTTGCTCTATGTTCTCTGTCTGCGTGCTACGTGTTGCTTGTTCTATGTTCTCTGTCTGCATGCTACGTGTTGCTTGTTCTATGTTCTCTGTCTGCATGCTACGTGTTGCTTGTTCTATGTTCTCTGTCTGCATGCTACGTGTTGCTTGTTCTATGTTCTCTGTCTGCATGCTACGTGTTGCTTGTTCTATGGTTCTCTGTCTGCATGCTACGTGTTGCTTGCTCTATGATCTCTGTCTGCGTGCTACGTGTTGCTTGTTATATGTTTCTCTGTCTGCGTGCTACGTGTTGCTTGTTCTATGTTTCTCTGTCTGCGTGCTACGTGTTGCTTGCTCTATGATCTCTGTCTGCGTGCTATGTGTTGCTTATTATATGTTTTTCTGTCTGCGTGCTACATGTTGCTTGTTCTATGTTGCTCTGTCTGTGTGCTACGTGTTGCTTGTTCTATGTTTCTCTGTCTGCATGCTACATATTGCTTGTTCTATGTTTATCTGTCTGCATGCTACATGTTGCTTGTTCTATGTTTCTCTGTCTGTGTGCTACGTGTTGCTTGTTATATGTTTTCTCTGTCTGCGTGCTACGTGTTGCTTGTTCTATGTTTCTCTGTCTGCGTGCTACATGTTGCTTGTTCTATGTTTCTCTGTCTGCGTGCTACGTGTTGCTTGTTCTATGTTTCTCTGTCTGCGTGCTACGTGTTGCTTGTTCTATGTTTCTCTGTTTGCATGCTATGTGTTGCTTGCTCTATGATCTCTGTCTGCATGCTACTTGTTGCTTGTTCTATGTTTCTCTGTCTGCATGCTACGTGTTGCTTGTTCTATGTTTCTCTGTTTGCATGCTACGTGTTGCTTGTTCTATTTTGATCTGCATTGAAATTGTTTTTAATAACCTGCCCAGGGACTGTGGTAGAAAATTAGCCGGCTGGCTAAAACAGTCCCCTTTACTGTAACGTTGACTAATGTGCACTGTCGCTGTAACAAATCAAATTAACTCAACTCATACAGTATGGAGATTCATAAGAAAGGACTTTCACAATCCCCATTAAGACTCCCAGGTTAACGCCATAGAACTCGCCAGCTTGTAGTCCTAAAACACGCAAATTAGTTACCTTTGGTTCGTTCGGCTATTCCTATGGGGGAAATGAATAGGAAAATAGTGTGGTAAGGTCTGAGGTTAACATAGGCTTTGGAGATCTTATATGTTATGTTCCATGAGATAATATCAGCCAGTTAACATGAACTTTCTGAATTATGAAGCCTTTAAGTACTTTATGTGCTTGTTTTGATTACATAAATGCTTCACAATTCACAAAAAGTGAAGTTAGCTGATGAAGATCACAGCATACAACAACACCTATAAGATTTCCTAAGCCTATGTTTACCACAGACGTAATTTGTCATTTATTCAAAAACCCTACAAAAAAAAACATGAATTTCCCCATAGGCTTCGGAAAAAGAACCATGGTGGAGTTAGTGTCTACAAAAAGACGCCATTACTATTGCTCTCTATAGTGAAGACCTCATTCACAACTCACGTCCTGATTGGACATCTCCCAGTAAGGCCGCTCCCCGTATGACATCACTTCCCACATGACGATTCCGTAGCTCCAGGCATCGCTGGCTGATGAGAACTTCCTGTAGGAGATGGCCTCTGGAGCTGTCCACCTGATAGGGATCTTACCTCCCTGTTCTCACACGCACGCACGCACGCACGCACGCACGCACGCACGCACGCACGCACGCACGCACGCACGCACACACACACACACACACACACACACACACACACACACACACACACACACACACACACACACACACACACACACACACACACACACACACACACACACACACACACACACACACACACACACACACAGGTTCCATCTGCTTTGTAACAATACATGCTTGAGGAAATATGCGCAATTTATAGACCATATGCTACAGTCTCACAGTGTGATTGCACTTTTCCTGAAGTCTCTTAAGATGTACACACACATTTTCACAGTTTGAGACTTTGTGTCAAGGTACAAGTAAAAGCTCTGAGGTGCTTTAACAGCAGAACTAACCTCCCTCCTCTCTCCCTTTTACTCCTTCTCTCTCCCTTTCCCTCTCTTTCTCCCCCCCTCTCTTAAAATGAGGGCAGAGTAAAATCACCAGTCGGCACAAATCCTTAGCATGTATTCTGGCTGTAACCCAACCCCCTGCCCCCTAGCCCTACCAAACCAAAGTCCTTCCGAGTGGAAAATGGTTTACAGACCCGTGAATGCCCCCAAAAGCAACATGTCCTATTCTGTTCTCTCCCTCTTTCTCTCCCCTCTCTCTTTTCCAGACCCCAGAAAGCACCACTTCCCCTCAGCATGACTCTGTAACCCAGAGAATAGAGGTCACCAGGAGGCCAGGCAGTCAGAGAAGCGCTTTAACTTTCCACTGAAACACTGTGTAAGTGTTTTATTTGAAGCATACAGCCTATACACTCCAGAAAGAGGACAAGAAGAACAACAGAGGATTTATGGAGGTTTTGCAGGGAAATAAATAAAAGTAGCAACATATGACTTGTGTTTCTCTTGTTTGTGTTTGTGTAGGGGTTAGAGATCAAGGGTTAGGAGTTAGAGGTCAGGGGTTAGAGATCATAGTTACCGTGGTGGTGTAAGCAGCCTCGGGGTCGTCCTCCAGGACTCTGGACAGGCCGAAGTCAGACACCTTACACACCAGGTTGCTGTTGACCAGAATGTTGCGGGCGGCCAGGTCTCTGTGGACGTAACCCATGTCAGACAGGTACTTCATGCCCGACGCAATGCCACGCAGCATGCCCACCAACTGGATCACTGTAAATTGGCCATCATGCGTCTAATAAAGAGAGGGATACAAGAGAGAGAGCTTTTCATTTGTGATGTCTATTTGTTTGTTTATAATTGAAAATCAATAAACAATAAAGAAAAAGAAAGAAAACAATTGTTCTTCGCTTCTCACCCTCAGGAAAGAGTCCAGAGATCCATTCTCCATGTACTCCACCACAATCATCACAGGTCTGCCTGAAATCACAGCACACAGCACCACCAGGTCAGTCAGATCCCAGCAAACATGACTCCATTGGCCCCATCTGGGTGTTCGGTGGGCACGGACTAGCCCACATCAAGCACACACCAGCCCAATACAGGCTAGCCCACACCAGTCTAACACATGCTAGCCCACACCAGTCCAACACAGGCTAGCCCACACCAGCCCAACACAGGCTAGCCCACACCAGCCCAACACAGGCTAGCCCACACCAGTCTAACACAGGCTAGCCCACACCAGTCCAACACAGGCTAGCCCACACCAGTCTAACACAGGCTAGCCCACACCAGTCCAACACAGGCTAGCCCACACCAGTTCAACACAGGCTAGCCCACACCAGCCCAACACAGGCTAGCCCACACCAGTCCAACACAGGCTAGCCCACACCAGTCCAACACAGGCTAGCCCACACCAGTCCAACACAGGCTAGCCCACACCAGTTCAACACAGGCTAGCCCACACCAGTTCAACACAGGCCCACACCAAGCCCAGCTACTTCATAATGTAGAGGCGATGACTCATTAGCGTATGTGGGGGCATGGCTTGCTAATACCCCAATTCATGTTGTTAAGTTAAAAAAGAATTCAAGATAAAAGTTGCTGACACCATTCAAAACAATGAGGGCTCGGAACTTTAAAGCCAATTATCTCCTAATCATATTTTTTCAGATAGAACCTTACAGTTCGAAGTTCACAAGGTATTTTGGTGAAATCGTTACTGAGAGTGTCGTTCCAGTTTAAGTGTTCCGTTGTGTGACATCAACAAATGAATGATATTGTTCACTGCCAATGACAAAATCTGTAACAACTTTATTGTTTTTCGTTCCAGTTCTCTGCTGCCTGTGACTGGAACGAATTGCAAAAATCGCTGAAGTTGGAGACTTTTATCTCCCTCACCAATTTCAAACATCTGCTATCTGAGCAGCTAACCGATCGCTGCAGCTGTACATAGTCTATCGGTAAATAGCCCACCCAATTTTACCTACCTCACCCCCATACTGTTTTTATTTATTTACTTTTCTGCTCTTTTGCACACCAGTATCTCTACCTGTACATGACCATCTGATCATTTATCACTCCAGTGTTAATCTGCAAAATTGTAATTATTCGCCTACCTCTTCATGCCTTTTGCACACAATGTATACAGACTCTCTTTTTTTTCTACTGTGTTATTGACTTGTTAATTGTTTACTCCATGTGTTGTCTGTTCACACTGCTATGCTTTACCTTGGCCAGGTCGCAGTTGTAAATGAGAACTTGTTCTCGACTAGCCTACCTGGTTAAATAAAGGTGTTCTCAACTAGCCTACCTGGTTAAATAAAGGTGAAATAAAAAATAAAATAAAAATAACAATTGTTTTTCTGAAATGACATACCTGGATGGCAAACCAACAGGGTGGGCTTGTCTCAGGTGAGAGACGGGCCACCTGCTTTGGGGCCAATGTAAAGCTGATGAGCAAAGGTTCATTGGTCCAATGTGGGCAGCCTACCTACATAGATCCAATATTTTAATCAGCATTAGGCCCACATCGTGACAATGTGGGCATGTTTGTTGGGAAAAGATGGGCTTATTTCAGGCAAAGTGAGGGCTGCCCTCACCAGATATGGGCTGCCCTCACCAGGTATGGGCTGCCCTCACCAGATATGGGCTGCCCTCACCAGATATGGGCTGCCCTCACCAGATATGGGCTGCCCTCACCAGATATGGGCTGCCCGCACTGGGCCAATACCTTGGGGACCAATGTGGAGCCGAAGAGCAAAGGCAAAAAAGCCTAAGTGGGGCCAATATTTTTTCCCCCATTGGGGACACATCATGCCAATGTGGACATGTTTGCTAGAATATGTAAGAGATATGGCTAACAAGCCTGCACACCCAGTAGGTCTCCAGGACTGGAGTTGGAGAACCTTGCTCTACAGTAATACTACTATAATCCCAAGCAGAAGTTATCTTCTGCATACTGGGTAGATCACCATTGTGTCAATATTTTTTAAAGGAAGAGTTTCCCTGTGTTTCATTAATCCCTGTTCGCTGAAGGACTCAGAGTGGAGTCACTCTCTCCATACAGTGGTTAATAAGAGATTAACCACAGGATAGAATAGATACTTTATTCTAAATGTTTGTGTTATATGGAAATTTGTCCCAAGCCCCACAACCACTCAAACGTTGAGAGGAAGTAATCCATGGTACAGCACCATTGGAGCAGATTGAGGTTTAAATGCAAGGGTTGGTACTCTCTCTAGCCTCTAGGCTACCTGCTGGCCCCATTTGCATTGGCACGGTGTTTCACAGTCAGAGTCTACGGGCCTGGGGAGAGATTAGCGTTAGCCTTTAGCATTAGCATGCTGTTCCCGGTCAGAGTCTATGGGCCTGGGGAGAGATTAGCGTTAGCCTTTAGTATTAGCATGCTGTTCCCGGTCAGAGTCTATGGGCCTGGGGTGAGATTAGCGTTTCCCTTTAGCATTAGCATGCTGTTCCTGGTCAGAGTCTATGGGCCTGGGGAGAGATTAGCCTTAGCATGCTGGTTCACTGTGAGGGTCTAAAGGCCTGGGGAGAGTGGACAGTAATCCACCACTGGATTAATTAACATCCTGTTTGATTAACAGCCTGATCTAATTACTGGCCACTGTTATCACTCTTTAGTCACACCGGAGGGGAGGAGAGGGAGACAGGCGGGAGGTCAAGGGAATAGAAGGTAAGGGCAGAGAGAGAGAGAGGGGGAGCTGGGCTTGAGGAGTAAGGACATAAGAGAGAAGTAGAACAGGGGTTGAAGACAGAGGTCTCCCCCTGCCTCCCATGGGTTCACCCATCTCCTCTCTGTGGTCCCCCAGTGGGTGAGTGTGCTGCAGACTGCACTAATTACAGGATTACACACAACACTGTTGAGAGAGAGAGAGAGAAAGAGAGCTATGGGCAATTTAATATAGTTTAATAATGGATTAAAGACAGCAGACAGATGTATTCCATTAGAAATCATACGGCCAAATCCATAAAACTACACATTTATAATAAAACAACGTTTTTCAGAGCCCATTGATTTGTGTGTAGCCCATCAAGGACACAGAGTGAGTGTCATGGCTCCATGGTAATGAATGAGAGTGAACACTATAGGAAACCCCACTGTTCAAACTCATCAGACATTTCACAGCCCCTGATCCACACAGACAGCTGACTGGTTCTGCCAATCGCTCGTTTAGACACGCTAAAGAGACATTCTGTTTATTCCTTCCAGTATCCTGTTAATCTGGGTAATTGGCCCAACAGACTGGCAGTAACGACAGGCCCGCTGTGAGGCTGTAATATCGGAATATCAAATCTGAGATGAGAAAAGAAACGGAATGGCAGGTTAAAAAGCGAAACCCCGCCACGGTTGAATTAGAACTAGGCCTCATTGTCATGGTTACTCAGTTTCCTGTCAAATGTGCTATTTCAATTGCATCACACTTTCTGGAGGACTTAGTTTCAGTTAACAAATAGCCATTTCAGTGAAGTGAAATAACCTTGGCGCTGATATCCCTGGCCTGCTATTTGACTCCGGTGACTCAGTTAGCCAGCCAGGACCTGAATGGAGCTCTGTGGGGGAGACGGCCAGGCAGAGAGAGAGAGAAGAAGTGGTGAATGGAGCAGCAGGCTTGCAGAGTTCAGGGGCTGTCTGTCCATGGTGCTGACCAAATTATACTTCTCTCTCTATCAGGTCAGTAGCTAAGAATCAGTGTGGACCAGGCCTGCTGCCTTCTCTACGTAAACACCTCTCTCTCTTCTCTCTCTCTTTCTCTACAGAAGCCCATCCATAGAAAATAATGAACGTGTCAAGTGGTGATGAGTGTGGAGCTTTATCTGGTGTTTCTGTTCAGGTAAGATACAGTCACACCCTGATACCTCTCTCTTTTAATGAGTCTCTGAAGAGGTTGAGGGGAAAACAACAGATGGAGAGAGACAGAGGGAGAAAAAGAGAGAGAAAGGGAGAGAAGAGTGTCTGAGAGTAAAGACAGAGATATAGTAGGGAGAAAACGATGGAGAAAGTGACAGAGTGTGTGGAGTCGCTACAGAACAGTAGACTAGTGCGGAATGGCTGCTACGCATTGTGCTGTAGTGTGTGTGGCATATAAAGCCATATGCAGCCATGGGGAATGGCTGGTTGTAATGACTCACTCCCTGTGTCAGAGGCAGCTATCCCACATAAAGACACACTTCCATCTGTCTATCAGTCCATGCAATTCCCATGATCCTCCTTACTTTTGGTGACCACGCCCTCCAGCCTGATGATGTTTGGGTGGTCAAACTGTCCCATGATGCTGGCCTCACGGAGGAAGTCCCGCCTCTGGCGCTCCACGTAGCCGCCCTTCAGTGTCTTTATCGCCACGGCAATCTCCCTCTTCCCTGGTATCCGCAGACGACCGCTACACACCTCCCCGAACTCACCTGGAACGCGCGAGCACACACACACACACACACACACACACACACACACACACACACACACACACACACACACACACACACACACACACACACACACACACACACACACACACACACACACACACACAGTAACAATATGAAACCACTGGTGGGCACTGTTGCAGTGCAGAGACAACTCCACAACACATTTAATTCTCTGAATGATTAAACTCTCTAGAACAACCCTGCAATCTATTCATAGTCTCTCCTCAGTTCTCTAAAACTCTAACACTTTTAATTTCCCCCCTGTGAGGGTGTGTGTGTGTGTGTTAGGCTTTTAGATTGTTATACTAAGCAGAGAGAAATAACACTTAAATCAGGTGCTGGGAGAGAGAGCATAAGCTTTCTACTGTATAGGAGAGATATGATTAACTTCCTTTCTGTAAAATGAAAACAGATTTGCTTCATATGGCATATTACACTGTGTTAATATCACACCCAAATGCCAGACCCTTTCACACCCAGTAGGGTATATATAGAGCACACTGTCTAAAGGAGCTTCTGTAATGGTAGAGAATAAACACTACTGTATATATATTGTTACCATACATTGCTTGTTCTTTCCATGCCAATGAAGCCTTTTGAATTGAATTGATAATTGAGGATAGTGCGCCAACCTGCTCCAATAACTCTTTCTATACGGATCCGGGTCGGGTCAATCTCTTTGGCAAACTCATGGACAGCCTGGGTAGGATCCTCATAGGTGTCTGGATCTACATAGGCCTTTACTCCCGGGAACGGGAGAGCTGAGAGAGGACAAGAAAAGACAGACAAAACAAGAGACGCAAAAAGAGGAGAAGAGAAGAAGATAATGAATTCCAGGGACAAAGGTCAAGAGAAGAGAGACTGGTTTCTGACTTTGGTTACTTTGCTACCTGCCTCCTTCTGCCTTTCTTGTCTTTGCTAACCTCTAGCTGTGAGATATCAGTCTCCCTCTCTTTCCAAACAGAACAATCCATTGTCATGCCAAACAGAGCTCCAGCAGTAACCCGAAGACACAATCAACCTCGAAAACAGCCACTTCTGGACGAAACTAAACTCTGAAGGTTGGAAAGATACATCAATATATCACTGGAGAGAGCAGTAGGAGGAAAGTGAAGAGGAGAAGGTGTCCTCTGTCCTCCACTGATGAGCAGGGCAAGGATAGCTCCGAGACACATAGACAGTCTGTATGGAGTCAAGGCAAGCTGTTAACAGAGAGAGAGGGAGAGAGAGAGGAGGCAGATATACTCACTAGGCAAGAGGCCCTGCCAGCCTGACTCTCCTGGGTGTGTTTTCAATCTCAGAGCTCATCCTGCTGTCTGTCTGTTCCTCTACCACTGGCCTCAACCTCCCCCCCCATCACTTTCACCCTCCCCCTCTCTATCTCCTTCTCCTTCCGAGTCATTTCCCTTTTTGTCTATCTGCACCTTTCTCTTCATGCATCACCCCGCCTTACCCCTTCTTACCCTTTCCCTCTCTATCCCCCCCTCTCATCACAGGGATAAAACAGTGGAGGTGGAGAAAGAAAGAGCTGTAACTAGATTCAGCCAAAAGGCAGGACACATAGAGGACTTCAAATGGATTTTGAAGAGGAAAGAAGTATGCAGGAGAGGAGGGAGAGAGAGAGAAAGAGAGAGAATGAGAGAGAGGGGTAGGTGGAGGTGTTTCAGAGCGTTTTGTTCTGTGGATATGTTTAAAGGTGCCTATGTATCACTCCTTCTGACATCCCTCCCTCCCTCTCCCTCCCTCTTGCTCTCTGTCTGTAGTGTAAAACTGAGAGAGGGGTGTTACCAATCTCTCAAAGCCTGCTACGGCCAGGGGTTAGGGACACACTTCATCCACATTCACATCTAAACGAAGAGAGGCTTGGAAATGGCAGACATGGTTAGAATTGATTGTATGCAAATCGTCCACACAACGTTTCTCTCCAGGGTAGTTCTCTTTAGCATGAAATGGACACAGAAGCTCAATAACGTAAAGTGTTTGCGTGGAAAATCTATTTTAAGCTTTAAGTCTCGCCACAGTTTATCTTCATCTTTCAACACACAAACTCACAGAAGGCTGAAATAATCATATTCAATTTGTCTGTACACCTCGAATTGATACAATTTAGAGAAGTGATGTGAGTCTGTGACTAGAAATCGGAGTGTTTGACAGAAAGAGAGAGATGGAGAGAAGACAAGTAGAGAAGGAGAAAAGAAACAGATACAGAAAGAGAAGTCCTACCATGTCCACTCTGATAGTTGGTCCTCCTCTTCTCCTCTGAGCTCATCTTGGATTTGATGTACCACTGACACCTGGGAGACACAATGACACATTCTGTTACAAGGAACAAGGTTATGAAAAACCACATGCTAAAACGGAAGGAGTTCACCTTGTCCATAGAGAGATGAACTAAACCAAACTTGGTCTTTTATCTGTGTGTGTTTGCCAGGGATGGCTTGTGGAGTGGTGTGACAATTTTTTCACCAGAGAAACTTTGATCAACACATTTTTATTTGAACGTTGGATTCGGCAGCGCAGTCATGTGTGTTTTAATGTGTTTGGGTGTGTATGCATTGGTTAATCACCGCTCCTAACACACTCACACTCTGCCAGATGGGCTGAGCTATTCATAGCCCCCTCTTAGCTCAAACACCACTCTCTTTTAAACAGCCTCTCCTCACACACAAGACAAACACACACACGCAGCGTGGAGAAGATCACAGGTTCACACACCAGCCAGTCAACTTCATTAGCTTTATCATGCTGGAGGAACAGGAAGTAATTAACATCTTGTCTACAGATCTAGAGGAGAGAGAGAGAGAGAGAGAGAGAGAGAGAGAGAGAGAGAGAGAGAGAGAGAGATAGAGAAGGGGAAGAGAGAAAGAGAGAGAGAGGAGGGGAGAGGGGGAGGGAGAGGGAGAGAGGGAGAGAGAGGTAAAGGTTTATCTATAGTGGTGATTAGATAATTAGGTGACTATTAACAGACACACAGAGGATGTAGCTGTGGCCACCATGCCCCTCGGCCGACTGGGAGAGGTGGAGTAGGGGAGAACTAAAAAGTGATAGAGACAGAAGAGGAAGTCAGTGCTGGCACCAGTCTGAGAGCTCCATAAAAGAGAAGAGATAAACAGATAGCGAGACAAATACATGGAGAGAAACAGAGACACACACACACACACACACACACACACACACACACACACACACACACACACACACACACACACACACACACACACACACACACACAAACACAATATTGAGGCTGAGGTGTGTTTGAGTGTGTGTGTGTGTGTGTGTGTGTGTCTGGTATCAGTGAGAGACAGCTTGTCAGCTGGTGTTGGCAGAGTGACAGACAGGAACTGACAGATTTCACCTGGATGAGGAGCAGAGAGAGGAGGAGAGGGGAGGAGAGAGGAGGAGAGGAGGAGAGGGGAGGAGAGAGGAGGAGAGAGGAGGAGAGAGGAGGAGAGAGGAGGAGGAGAGGAAAGGGGAGGAGAGAGGAGAGGGGAGTAGAGGGGAGGAGAGAGGAGGAGAGGGGAGGAGAGAGGAGGAGAGGGGAGGAGGAGAGAGGGGAGTAGAGGGGAGGAGAGAGGAGTAGAGGGGAGGAGAGGGTCAGGGGCTTGGTTAGCCAATTTTTTAAAGTTGAAAAGTGAAAGTTCTCCATTGTCCATGAGTCTGACATTAAGAAGGTTTAAATGACGCTGATTGGAATTAGCCTTTAATCTAAAAGTCAATGTAATTCAACATCCTCTCTCCCCTAATATCCACTGAGTCATTACTACATGCTGAAAGTGAAACTTCATATTCATCCTCTCCAGCACCACATCAACATAGAGTATGTGAAAATGGCGTGTTCCAATGTTTTGAAGTAAAAAATCATAATCAACTCAGTTAGTAGCCAATGCCAACTCATAACTGGTTAAAATCACAGGATGCACACCGATGATGTCATTGGAAACTCTTATCTTCCTCCGTATTTTTCACTACAAAACCAACAAACGTGACATTTTCACATATGTTGATGTTGGGGTGGTGCTGGAGATGATGAGCGGAGGAGAGAGGGATAAGAGGATGAGAGGAAAAAGACGAGAGAGAGGCGAGAAAGGAGAGCGGGATGAGAGTGTTGAAAGATAACCCTGAAGATGAAGTGGAGAGCAGCAGTGTGTGTTTAGAGTAGGCTGTATGAAGGCTGTAAAGTACAGAGATAAACCCACTCCTACACAGGCCGGATGGTTACATACAGTATACATACACAGATCTACAGTGCCTTTGGAAAGTATCCAGACCCCTTAACTTTTTACCACATTCAATTGATGAGGGAAAAAAATACGATTTAATACATTTTTGTTAGGTTACAGCCTTATGCAAAAATGTATTCAATCATTTCCCCCTTCACCAATCTACACACAATACCGCATAATGTCAAAGCAAAAACAGGTTTTTAGAAATGTTTGCTAATTTATAAAAAAAACTACTGAAATATCACAATTACATACAGTGGGGCAAAAACGTATTTAGTCAGCTACCAATTGTGCAAGTTCTCCCACTTAAAAAGATGAGAGAGGCCTGTAATTTGTGTAATCAAATGTACACTTCAACTATGACAGACAAAATGAGAAAAAAAATCCAGAAAATCACATTGTAGGATTTTTAATGAATTTATTTGCAAATTATGGTAGAAAATAAGTAGGCTCTCACAGACCTGTAACTTATTCTATAAGAGGCACCTCTATCCTCCACTCGTTACCTGTATTAATGGCACCTGTTTGAACTTGTTATCAGTATAAAAGACACCTGTCCACAACCTCAAACAGTCACACTCCAAACTCCACTATGGCCAAGACCAAAGAGCTGTCAAAGGACACCAGAAACAAAATTGTAGACCTGCACCAGGCTGGAAAGACTGAATCTGCAATAGGTAAGCAGCTTGGTTTGAAGAAATCAACTGTGGGAGCAATTATTAGGAAATGGAAGACATACAAGACCACTGATAATCTCCCTCGATCTGGGGCTCCACGCAAGATCGCACCCCGTGGGGTCAAAATGATCACAAGAATGGTGAGCAAAAATCCCAGAACCACACGGGGGGACCTAGTGAATGACCTGCAGAGAGCTGGGACCAAAGTAACAAAGCCTACCATCAGTAACACACTACGCCGCCAGGGACTCAAATCCTGCAGTGCCAGACGTGTCCCCCTGCTTAAGCCAGTACATGTCCAGGCCCGTCTGAAGTTTGCTAGAGAGCATTTGGATGATCCAGAAGAAGATTGGGAGAATGTCATATGGTCAGATGAAACCAAAATATAACTTTTTGGTAAAAACTCAACTCGTCGTGACAAAGAATGCTGAGTTTCATCCAAAGAACACCATACCTACTGTGAGGCATGGGGGTGGAAACATCATGCTTTGGGGCTGTTTTTCTGCAAAGGGACCAGGGCGACTGATCCCTGTAAAGGAAAGAATGAATGGGGCCATGTATCGTGAGATTTTGAGTGAAAACCATCAGCAAGGGCATTGAAGATGAAACGTGGCTGGGTCTTTCAGCATGACAATGATCCCAAACACACCGCCCGGGCAACGAAGGAGTGGCTTCGTAAGAATCATTTCAAGGTCCTGGAGTGGCCTAGCCAGTCTCCAGATCTCAACCCCATAGAAAATCTTTGGAGGGAGTTGAAGGTCTGTGTTGCCCAGCAACAAAACATCACTGCTCTAGAGGAGATCTGCATGGAGGAATGGGCCAAAATACCAGCAACAGTGTGTGAATACCTTGTGAAGACTTACAGAAAACGTTTGACCTCTGTCATTGCCAACAAAGGGTATATAACAAAGTATTGAGATGAGGACAAGACAAGGATCTCTCTGTACTTTGCTCCATTCATCTTTGTCTCAATCCTGACTAGTCTCCCAGTCACTGCCACTGAAAAACACCCCCACAGCATGATGCTGCCACCACCATGCTTCACTATAGGGATGGTGCCAGGTTCCCTCCAGACGTGACGCTTGGCATTCAGGCCAAAGTGTTCAATCTTGGTTCATCAGACCAGACAATCTTGTTTCTCATGGTCTGAGAGTCATCAGGTGCCTTTTGGCAAACTCCAAGAGGGCTGTTATGTGCCTTCCCTTCTGGCTATTTTACCATAAAGGCCTGGTTGGTGGAGTGCTGCAAAGATGGTTGTACTTCTGGAAGATTCTTCTATCTCCACAGAGGAACTCTAGAGCTCTGTCAGAGTGACCATCGGGTTCTGGGTCACCTCCCCGAACAAGGCCCTTCTCCCCCAATTGCTCAGTTTGATGGCAGAGCTTCAATGCTGCAGAATTTGTTTGTTACCCTTTCCCAGATCTGTGCCTCAATAGAATTCTGGCTCAGAGCTCTACAAACAATTCCTTCGACCTCATGGCTTGGTTTTTGCTCTGACATGCACTGTCAACTGTGGGACCTTATATAGACAGGTGTGTGCCTTTCCAAATCATGTCCAATCAATTGAATTCACCACAGGTGGACTCCAATCAAGTTGGAGAAACATCTCAAGGGTGATCAATGGAAACAGAAACAGGATGCACATGAGCTCAATTTCGAGTCTCATATCAAAGGGTCTGAATACTTATGTAAATAAGGTATTTCTGTTTTTTTTTTTTTTATGTGCAAAAATGTCTAAAAGACTGTTATCCCTTTGTCATTATGGGGTGTTGTGTGTAGATTTTTTTTTAAAGAATCAATTTGAGAATAAGGCTGTAATGTAACAAAATGTGGAAAATGTCAGGGAGTCTGAACACTTTCCGAAGGCACTGTATACATGAGGATAGAGGGACAGGAACATGCACAGTTCTGATTTTAACTGGTTCTTGTTTGAAGCTACTTCTCTGTTCACAGTGTCTCAGTTCTCTCCACATACTTAGAAAGCTTTTCAGAACAGATAGAACAGAAAGAGAGAGAGAGAGGCTCACACCTACACAGATTGAAATGTCATCTCAAAGGTTTCATCACACACCGAAACATCCTACTTTTAACTGTTCTTTAAGTACTTTTATAACTGTTGTACTTTTCAGTGTGCAATGCCCAATACAGTTGTATTACTGTATGTAGGTCTCTCAGTAAAGAGGGAGCTGTCCACATTTAGTGCTGTCCATGGTGCTGAATTCTTATTCAGTCCTGTCTGTGATGCTGACTGTTGTTTGTGGTGCTGGTTGTTGTCTGTGGTGCTGACTGTTGTTTGTGGTGCTAGTTGTTGTCTGTGGTGCTGGCTGTTGTCTGTGGTGCTGGTTGTTGTCTGTGGTGCTGGTTGTTGTCTGTGGTGCTGGTTGTTGTCTGTGGTGCTGGCTGTTGTCTGATGACCTATTAGTCCCTTGGGACATCTCCCAAGTCCCCAGGAAATCGGTGTGTGCGTGTGTGTGTGTGTGTGTGTGTGTGTGTGTATATTCATCTTACCGTCCGGTGATGAGGAAGAAGAGGGTGAGGATGATGAGGAGAGTGAAGCCGCCCACGGCTGCCGTAACGATCACCAACACTTGACCCTGGTCTGAAGCCATGTCCGACGCTACAGGGAGGGGACAAATTAATTGATTGATTATTGATTGGTGATTTACAATTCTAAACTGGGTAGTTTGCGTTCTGGATGCGAATTGGCTGAAATCTGTGGTATATTAGAAATTATAAATTGGGTGGTTGGAGCCCTGAATACTGATTGGCTGAACGCACGGGTATAACAAAATATATACCACGGCTAATGGCTGTATCCAGGCACTCAGCTTTGCGTCCGGCAGTATTGCTTAAGTGTACACATACAGCCATATCCCTTGTAGAGAGGTGACATCACAAAGACTATATACATTCACATGATTAAGTCAGAAATGTTTTTGCAAGACAATTTTTTATTTAAAAAAATATATATTGTACCCCTTTTTCTCCCCAATTACGTGGTATCCAATTGTTAGTAGTTACTATCTTGTCTCATCGCTACAACTCCCATACGGACTCGGGAGAGACGAAGGTCAAGAGCCATGCGTCCCCCAAAATACAACCCAACCAAGCCGCACTGCTTCTTAACACAGCGCGCATCCAACCCGGAAGCTAGCCGCACCAATGTGTCAGAGGAAACACCTTGCACATAGCGACCTGGTTAGCGTGCACTGCGCCTGGCCTGCCACAGGAGTCACTAGTGCGCAATGAGACAAGGATATCCCTACCGGCCAAACCCTCCCTAACCCGGACGACGCTAGTCCAATTGTGTGTCGCCCCATGGACCTCCCGGTCGTGGCCGGTTGCGACAGAGCCTGGGCTCAAACCCAGAGTCTCTGGTGGCATAGCTAGCACTGCGATGCAGTGCCTTAGACCACTGCGCCCAAGACAATTTAATTACACAACTATTCTATTTTTTTTTTATAAAAGCAGACTGGGGAGCAGGGGTTGGAACCAAAATAATTTTCCAATCGTTTCATTCTGAACAGAACCAATATTTTATTAGTTTCGTTTCACTGTTCTGACCAGCAAAATAAAGTTTTGAACTGGTTCGAACCAAAAAAAAGTAATGGTTTATATTGTTTCTTTCTAACCCTCTGATGTTAATTATTTTTTATATTTCGCTCAACGTTAAATTACTTTACTAATGGACAGAGCAGCTTGCTATGGAGCGGGCAAGCTATGTACATGCATTGGACAGACAAGGTGACAGACAAGGTGTGAGATGCGGCTGAAAACTTTCAGGTGAGGAGAACGCTGGGCATGATTCGCTGGGCATCTTGTTGTTATTACATGCATTATCTGAATTAGGCCAAGATAATTATACCTTGGAGTGACTTCTATGAAGGAACTTTGAATGTCTTTAAACTTGGCTAAACTAACGTTGGACTAGAGCTAGCCCTTGACCATGACTCTCAGTTCCATTACATTACACATAATGAGAGCTAGACCACAGCTAGCTAACAAGCTTGTGTGTGCAGAGCGGCACCAGAAGTAAAGTAAAAACACGTCTTACCTTTTTGTTGTTAATGAATCGAATGTAAAACATGATAACTATAGTATCCTTAATATAAGGCTTGAAAAAGTTAATCCATTCTTCTCTACTTAAAAATCTCTCTCCCTAATTTCTGAATCACGCCTATAATGTCAGTAGCTGCAGTAGACTATGCATGCTTTGGAGGGAGGGGAGGGGCAGATATCCTACACACACTGGCAAATATTTTCAGCTCACAGACAGGCAGACACTGAAATAAGTTTCTGAGTGACAGTGAGGGCTTTACATAGGTGCTTTGTTTCGTTTTTTTGTGGGACTGGAAAAAAAAGTCTGGAACGTAAAATAATGTTATTAACTGGTTCCCATGCTTTTAAAATAACGGTTCTGTTCCGGAACAGTATAGATCACTTTCGTTCTCGGTTCTGGTTCTGTTCCTCAAAATATTTATTTATTTTTTGGATTTTGGTTCTGTTCCGTGAATCGGTTCCAACAAAAAGCACTTTTATTAGTAATAATATAAATTGTTAGTATTAACTGACTTGAATTCAATATGGAGAGATTGTTGAACTCTTGGTCTGAAAAACAACCATCTTTTAGAAGGAATCATTTACATGCTTGGTGACATTTAATTAATATTAATCATTCAAGAAATTGTGATTTAGTCTCTGATCATTTGCCTAAATTGGCCCCATTTGATATTCATGATTTTCCCTTCTCTCCGTCTCTTTACAGGACTAACGAATCCCACATAATAATTGAAAGATGATGGCTATTAGCAAACTTATTTCTACAATATTTCAAACTTAATGAATATGGATTGGAGATCAGGATGTGTGGCCCCCAAAGCAGACCCAAATATGAGAGAGAGAGAGAGAGAGAGAGAGAGAGAGAGAGAGAGAGAGAGAGAGAGAGAGAGAGAGAGAGAGGGAGAGAGAGAGAGGGAGAGAGAGAGAGAGCTGTGAGAGTGTGTGTGCGTGTTTGTATGTGACTTTCGGAGGGAATATAATTGAAAGTGTGTGTCTACGTGTGGTTGTATGAGGGTCGGAGCATGTGTGTATGTATGTGTGCGAGAATGTATGTGTGTGTAGCTGGGGATGGGTCTAGACAGAGGTAATTGCCAGTCAGACGTGAAGAGAGGAACAGCTGATCTGAGGGGTAGATGACTTTACAGGACCGTTCTCTTAACCAAGGATTCACACACTGTTTAACACACACTCTGAAGCCTTAAGTAACCAGACGTGCCTGATTAATGCTGCACTAATGGGACCGAGGTGAGCGTGTGTGTGTATGTGTATGAAAATGGGGAATCTAAAGGGCTGTAATGACCGTATATAGGGAGGAGAGGGAAGATGTAAGGGATGGGTAGAGATGGAAGGAGAGGCAGAGCAGGTCGGGAGAGACAAGGTAGAAGCAGGAAGCGAGGGATAAAGGTGAAAGAGGGAAGAGAGTGCAGGAAAGGGGAGGGAGAGGAGGGTATTTTCTCCTAGATAAAAGGGCAGAACAAAGTCAGGCCCGGACTATCTGATCCACTAGATAAAGAAAGCTCTTCAGCTGGATAGATGAGAGGACAGGGAGAAAAGAGGAGAGGTCAAGAGACCAGATCAGCGGTTAGAGTGGGCCGGCGCTGACCGGTACATATTTCTACTGCTTGAGTTCTAGCACCTCTTCTAAAATACGTCTGCTAAAATATATAGAAGACCTGGTACAGTCAAATTACAGTGAGAACCCTGACAAGAACTGTCATCAGGACAGAAAAACAAACAAACATCACTGTGAGGGAGGAAATTAAAGCCTCTCTAAAAGTCAATAGAAATACAACCAACATCACTGACGAGTTCATGTATTGCTGTTTTAATTGATTACATCTAGGGTTAAGTGTTTGGGGTCAAGGGTTAAGTGTTATGTGTCATGAAACAGAGGGAGTTAAGAGGTACTTACTGTCGTCCGTGGTCTCATACTCGCATTTGGGGCTGTAGGCGCTGTGTCCAGAGGAGGTGCGTGTTCTCAGGCTGAAGACGTAGCAGGTGGAGGGCTTTAACCCTGTGATGACCACACTGGGGGCTTTGGTCCGCGTCGACGAGTAGCTCAACTCCTCATGTTCCTTCTCGTAGTACTTGACCTCATAGTCGACCACCAGGAGGGAGGTCTGTTCTGGCTCCAGCCACGACAGGGCAATGCTGTTTTGAGATGCCCAGTCCTTCTTCAACATGCCCACCATAAAGGGACCTGGAGGGGCCGATTGGAGAGATCGTTAGAGGTCACGGGTTCAACTACTAACATTTAATCTCATTAGAGATGGAAGGCTGACACTAGCTTCTGATTATATGCTTAAGCATAATGAATATGTTTCATCATTTCACATGAAAGGCTTTGCTTTCCCTGTAAAAGCCTGGAGCATCCATGCACAATCATCTATAAATGAACATAAAATATATAAAATTAATAATCTACCATAATTATTTAGACCACAGTTACAGTGCTAAGGGTTTTGCTGTCATCTATGGATCCTTCAGTGACAGCAGGTCCACGGAGGAGCGGTTAGTTTGCTGTGTTTATTTAAATCATATTAGCCGTGTGCTGACTACATTAGTTCTGTGTAAATATTGGCCCAGGGCTTTACTACAGCAGTCAACAGGTGATATCAGCCTCTCACTAATTAATATCTCATTAACTCAACGCGGTAAAGAGTTGGCTAAGATTTATCTACATTCATACCGGTATTATTAAAACCCTTCAAAATAGATGATGAACATGTTCTATTTGGGTTTGTACCAGGGTACCGTGTCTCATGGACAAGGGAGGTGATAGATGACGGCAGCATGATGATGTCCAATAGGTACAGGACATGAGTCATGGCCTAACATTCTTAAATAGCCAATCAACATCGATCAAAATAGTCCAATCAATGCAACATGTAGGCCTAATCAACTAGACATTAGTGGCTATAAATGCTGTACACCACTCAACATGTTTCTAGTGGTTAGGAGAGTAGGCCTAAACAAACGCAATGGGAAAGTTTGAATGGAGGGGAAATGGTCCTCTACAGTCACGTGAAGATGATGATGGAAGAAAGGAAATCAAATACCAAACCACTTTACTGACTTTACATTCATGTGGTTAACGAGTATGTCTATAACTGACCTCACATTCATTTGGTTAACGAGTCTGTCTATAACTGACCTCACATTAATTTGATTAACGAGTCTGTCTATAACTGACCTCACATTCATGTGGTTAACGAGTCTGTCTATAACTGACCTCACATTCATTTGGTTAACGAGTCTGTCTATAACTGACCTCACATTCATTTGGAAAAATAAATGAAGGTTGAGTCAAGCAACACAACAAACTCAGAAAGGCCAGATAATGTATAATAATAACTACAGTTATCAACAAAGCCAACAGAAAGGCTTAATCTTAATCCTAAACCCTGCTGGTCTTCTCTGTGAGAGAGAAGCCCTCTCCATCTCCTCCCTGCTCCTCTACAGGAGTCAGGCCCTGGGCTGACTGGAGGCTGACTGGAGGTCAAGTGAAGGTGGTGCTGTCTGGTCCTGGGGCTTGCAGGGCTGAGCAGAGGTTTATGGCTGGACTGTATGGGGTTGGTGTGTAGACTGCAGGGCTGCAGCTGTGGTATATGCTGTGTTAGGCAGGGCTGGAGTAGTGCTGAGAGACCCACTGCCACAGGGCTGATAAGGAGAGCTCAGGCCAGCTTGGAGCCTCCCTCATCCCTACCCCTTCCCTCTCTCTTTCGTCCCTTCCTGCTCCCTGTCTCCATTTTAATGTGCTTAATGCTTAAAACTCCTACATTTATTTCAGCCCCATCAGTAACTTGACTGGTGGATGTTTCCCATAGTAATATCAACTTCATGACACAGTGGCATTTCCAGCAGGCAGTTTAGTTTTGTGAGCTGAAGCTAATTCTGCCTCCTGATCTATTTCAATGCTTGGTTTGTTCATAATAATGAGGAACATAATAACCTTTTAAATGTGAGTAAATCTTGCCAAATGATAGTTAAAATGGAACAACAACATAATATCATGGCTGATTGAAATTAGCCGATTTATTTAGCATAAATGAGTCAGCCGAAAGGGCATTTTGTCTCTCTCTCCTCTCTCTCAAAATAAAATCACTTCTCATAACACCCACAGTAACACATACACACAGATGACAATTATTATTTCACAGTATTATTAGATATTACATCTCACATTGTTGCTGTTTGCTTGGTGTGTTTGTGTGTGTGTTATTGTTGTTGTCTCTGGAATCCCTTGTATATTAGCTGATTTATCTCAATGGGGTGTTATCACCCACAAATCTGTAGATAAATAAAATCTAAGTGAGCAAATGACTCTGTCCAAACTAGTTTAGTTTTGCTGTAAGCGACACACACACACACACACACACACACACACACACACACACACACACACACACACACACACACACACACACACACACACACATACACACACACATACACACACACACACACACACACACACACACACACACACACACACACACACACACACACACACAGCGACCAGAGTTTAACTGCTGTAGCATCTAGCTCAGTCAGGGGGCCAGCATCTGCTGCTAGCATATTGGCCTCTGATAGGGAACAATAAACACAGCATAAATACAATCTCCCCAGCCTGCATGATTACAATCACACTCCTACTGCTGCAGAGCACCATGTAACACACACAACATATTTGTTTAGAAGAGTTAAGCTGGAGCACACGGTTATGCTCATGGCAGGGTACGGTGGCCAACAGAGTTGGCAGATACACCATAGAAAGCAACCCTGAGAAGAAACAACTAACATAATATGTTAGCTCTCAATATAGCACCTAATGTATAGTAGCTTCCAGGATATTCATTCTAATTCACACCAGACATAGGGCAAAATACTCTTATCCTTCCTCATGCACTACATTTTTTTTTGTGATGGGATGAAGCCAACATTTTGTTTATTGAAAATGTATATTGAAATTTATGTGCAAAGCAGCTCTGAACATGTTTTCAAAATGAAGGTGGAATTGAAGAGAGAAGAATTTATCTCATTTCTTTAAGGAATATAGATTCCTCACTCACTTCTACAAACACGTCTCCTGTGCCACTAGGGGCGCTAAAACACTATACCACTTTTATTCTACCCAAAGAAACACATACAAAGCCCACTCTCCCTTCGGCAAATCAGACCGCGACTATATCCTCCTGCTTCCTGTTTACAAACCAAAGCTCAAACAGGAAGAACCAGTTACGGGCTCAATATGGAAGAGGTCCGATGAAGCAGACGTGAGGCTACAAGACTGTTTTGCTCGTATAGACTGAGATGTGCTCTGGGATTCAGGACCGCAGTGGAGAAGGTGGAAAGTTTCAAGTTCCTCGCCGTACACATCACTGACGATCTGAAATGGTCCACCCACACAGACAGCGTGGTGAAGAAGGCACAACAGCGCCAGGCTGAAGACATTTGGCTAGGCCCCTAAAACCCTCAGAAACTTCTACAGATGCACCATTGAGAGCATCCTGTTGGGCTGAATCACCGCCTGGTACGGCAACTGCACCGTCCGCAACCGCAGGGCTCTCCAGAGGGTAGTGAGGTCTGCACAACGCATCGCCAGGGGCAAACTATGGCGCGGATGCTACAAACTATGACGGGTCAAAGTCTACACTTGTTGTATTTGGCGCATGTGGCAAATACAGTTTGATTTGATTTGAAGCTACCTGCCCTCCAGGACACATACAGCACCCGATGTCACAGGAAGGCCAACAATAAAATGAAGGACAACAACCACCTGAGCCACTGCCTGTTCACCCTGCTATCATCCAGAAGGCAAGGTCAGTACAGGTGCATCACAGCTGGGACCGAGAGACTGAAAAACAGCTTCTATCTCAAGGCAATCAGACTGTTACAGTTTTTTTCGATTGCTAAACGACAGTGGACACAACTGGAGTCACATGTGCAAAACTCTAACTACAGTCTGCACAGCAGCAGTTCATGTGGACCAAACTCTAGTTCGTTTTTCATTGCTTGAACACAGTTTTCAAAACTCTACACACTTATCCCATGACTTTAACCACAACCTGCACAACACTGTGGATTTACAGCACTTTGTTCAAATGCTAACACACTGCTGTCAAAACTGTGAACCACACATTCAAAACGGAATAGATTTCAGCCTTGTGCCTTTCAAACACTGCTGATTGCAATTTCAGCTAAAAGGCTAAGCAGGTGTCTTGTTTTAGACTTGTTAGTGAACACACACACATATTACAGTATATATAGGTAGAGCTCAGAAAGACTCATTTTGGAAATGGAACAAGGAAGATGGGTTCGTGGAGGGAGAAGGGTGGCAGGGAGAGGGCGGATGCGTGGAGGAAGACAAAGAAGACAAAGAGCTGTTATTTCAGATGAAATAAGGGCTACACTTATAGACCATGTCGTGAACCATGGTCTCTCATTGATAGAGGCAGGGTTGAGGGTGCAACTCAATCTGCAAAGATCCACAGTGGCATCTGTAATGCGAATTTTCCATCATGCAAACAGGTGAGAGTTACATCCTTACAGTAAATGAAAACATTACAGGAATCTATTTTGTATTGCAATTATATTTACACAGATATATATTACAGTAAGTTTGACTGTAAAATATCTTTTTACAACAGGACCCAAAGGCTGCCCCCAACAGGGGGAAGAGGAAAAATATTTTCAGATGCGCAGGAAAATGCTATTGTTGACATGGTTGTTGTCAACAATGCAATAAAACTGCGGAAGATTCAAGATAGAGTGCTGGCTGATAATGATATATTTGAAAATGTTAATTCTGTCAGCACAACAACTATTGCTCGAGTCCTAAAGAAACACCAAGTTACAATGAAACAGTTATACACTGTACCGTTCGAGAGAAACAGTGAACGGGTAAAAGAGCAAAGATACCAATATGTCCAGGTAAGACGTCTGAGGTTACGTACACAGCTATACAAAATATTTACAGTAAAAAAAAACACTAGCATTTCTACAGTAAAACTGTGCACTTACTGTTTTTTAGAGAGTAATGGAGGTGGAAGCACTGGAAAGACCACATTCATTTGTATTTATCGATGAAGCTGGATTTAACCTTGCCAAAACACGGCGCAGAGGAAGGAATGTTATAGGTCAAAGGGCCACTGTGGAGGTTCCAGGCCAAAGGGGGGGAAATATCACCATGTGTGCTGCAATGGCCAATGATGGTTTGCTTGTCAACACACCACTCATTGGCCCATACAACACAGAAAGGCGTATAGCTTTCCTAGAACAGCTCTATGCTCAGCTAGTGCCAGCAGAACAGGGGGAGCCAGTAAGAAACCCCCAAGTTTTTGTCATAGTTTGCGATAACGTTGCTTTTCCCCACTCTGCAGCTGTCACAGATTGGTTTGCAGCACATCACAGATTTATGGTTTTGTACCTGCCTGCATATTCACCCTTCCTCAACCCAATAGAGGAGTTTTTCTCTGCCTGGAGGTGGAAAGTGTTTGGTCACCGCCCACATGACCAAATGTCTCTTTTGGAAGCCATGCATGCCGGATGTGAGGACACGAGTCCAGAGGACTGCCAGGGATGGATAAGGCACTCCAGAAGGTTCTTCCCCAGGTGCATGGCAAGAGAAAACATTAGATGTGATGTTGAAGAAAACCTGTGGCCTGATGCTAGAGAGAGGCAGGATTAGCCCCTCAATTATTTGTTCGAATTACAGTATGTACTTTTAGTTTCTACCTTTTTTTTCTCATTACTGTAATTCCGTAAATTACTACAGACTATTGAAGCAAACTGCTAATTTTCATTCACCTTAAAGAATTGTTATGTTCTAAAAATGTTAATAAATCATGTGAAAGAATGTCACTCTTTTCTTTGAAGAAAATATTACTTTGTATGAAGTCACTGAAATTGTTCAAACTGTAAAGATGAAAAGTTTGTATTTTCTGTATTGGTGTTTGATTCTAGTGTTTTTACTCTCAGTGTGTTCTGAGTGACAGTGTGTGTTATCTCAGTGAGGGTTGTGCATAGTGTTTGGCTGCACTGAGCGTGTTTTGAGCCATGTGTTAAGAGTTGTGTTGCTTGGAATGAGTTTTGCAGGTGATGTGAACTGTTTAGCTCAGGTGACTGTTGGTAGTGCAGACTGTAGTTAGAGTTTTGCACATGTGACTCCAGTTGTGCCCACTGTCGTTTAGCAATCGAAAAAAACTGTAAATAGCCATCACTAGCCGGCTTCCACCCGGTTACGTAACCCTGCACCTTAGAGGCTGCTTCCCTACACACAGTACCAGTCAAAAGTTTGGACACACCTACTCATTCAAAGGTGTTTATTTAATTTGACTTTTCTACATTGTAGAATAATAGCGAACACATATGGAATCATGTAGTAACCAAAAAGTGTTAAACAAATCAAAATATATTTTAGATTCTTCAAAGTAGTCAGTCACCCTTTGCCTTGATGACAGCTTTGCACACTCTTGGCATTCTCTAAACCAGCTTCACCTGGAATGCTTTTCCAACAGTCTTGAAGGAGTTCCCACATATGCTGAGCACTGGTTGTCTGCTTTTCCTTCACTCTGCAGTCCAACTCATCACAAACCATCTCAATTGGGTTGAAGTTGAGTGATTGTGGAGGCCAGGTCATCTGATCCAGAACTACATCACTCTCCTTCTTGGTCAAATAGCCCTTACAAAGCCTGGAGGTGTGTTGGGTCATTGTCCTGTTGAAAAGCAAATGATAGTCCCACTAAGCCCAAACCAGATAGGATGGCGTATCGCTGCAGAATGCAATGGTAGCCATACTGGTTCAGTGTGCCTTGAATTCTAAATAAATCACTGACAGTGTCACCAGCAAAGCACTCCCACACTATCACAGCACTTCCATGCTTCAAAGTGGGAACTACACATGCGGAGATCACAAAGACACGGCAGTTGGAAGCACAAATCTCAAATTTGGACTCATCAGACCAAAGGAGAGATTTCCACTGGTCTAATGTCCATTGCTCGTGTTTCTTGGCCCAAGCAAGTTTCTTCTTATTATTGGTGTTCTTTAGTAGTGTTTTTTTTGCAGCAATTTGACCATGAAGGCCTGATTCACGCAGTCTCCTCTGAACAGTTGATGTTGAGATGTCTCCATTACTTGAGCTCTGTGAATCATTTATTTGGGCTGCAATTTCTGAGGCTGGTAATTCTAATGAACTTATCCTCTGCAGCAGAGGTAACTCTGGGTCATAATGAGAGCCAGTCTCATCATAGCACTTGATGGTTTTTGCGACGGCACTTGAAGAAACTTTAAAAGTTATTGAAATGTCAAAGTTCTTCACCTTCATGTCTTAAATTAATGATGAACTGTAATTTCTCTTTGTTTATTTGAACTGTTCTTGCCAAAATATGGACTTGGTCTTTTACCAAATAGGGCTATCTTCTATATACCACCCCTACCTTGTCACAACACAACTGATTGGCTCAAATGCACTAAGAAGGAAATAAATGTAACAAATGTATTTTTAACAAGGCACACCTGTTAATTGAAATGCATTCCAGGTGACTACCTCATGAGGATGGTTGAGAGAATGCCAAGAGTGTGCAAAGGGTGGCTACTTTGAAGAATCTCAAATATAAAATATATTTTGATTCCTTTTTGGTTACTACATGATTCCATATGTGTTATTTCATAGTTGTGATGTCGTCACTATTATTCTACAATGTAGAAAATAGTAAAAATAAAGAAAAACCCTGGAATGAGTAAGAGTGTCCTAACTTTTGACTGGTACTGTACATAAACTTGGAATCACTGGCCACTTTAATAATGGAAAACTAGTCACTTTAATAAAGTTTAAATAATGTTTAAATACTGCTTTACTCATCTCATATGTATATACTGTATTTTAGTCAATGCCACTCCAACATTGCTCAATCTAATATTTATATATTTCTTAATTCCATTCTTTTACTTTTAGATTTGTGTGTATTGTTGTGAACTGTTAGATGCTACTGCACTGTTGGAGCTAGGAACACAAGCATTTCGCCACAAACGCAATAACATCTGCTAAATATGTGTATATGACCAATAACATCTGTTAAATATGTGTATGTGACCAATAACATCTGTTAAATATGTGTATGTGACCAATAAAATTAGATTTGATTTGATCAATACCCGGCGGTTTCAGAGGAAGGCCCTAAAATGTGTCTAAGACTCCAGCCACCCAAGTCATAGACTGTTAAATGTTTAGTAATTTAGCAGACACTCTTATCCAGAGCAACTTACAGTAGTGAGTTCAAACATTTCATAATTATTTTTTCTCCCCTTACTGGTGGGACTTGAACCAACAACCCTGGCGTTGCGAGCCACACGGGATCTTCTCTCTGCTACCGTATGGCAAGCAGTACGGATGCACCAAGTCTAGAACCAACAGGACCCTGAACAGCTTCTAGCCCCAAGCCATAAGACTACTGAACAGGAAATATTCACCCATTTTGAATGTTATATTGTTTTTGTGCATCTCTGAGCGATGTTCTATCGATTCCCGGGGTAATTTCATGTTTTCATGTGTATCTGAGCTATTGCCGTTCAAGAAGGCAGAAATTTGGCCGGTAAAACATAGCATTGCAATAAAGACACTTTAAACTACAGTGGAAGTCAATAGTAATACAACTTTTAGATTACGAAAATGTTGATCATACATGAAGATTTCAATACTAGGTCGATGTCATGACGCAGGAGGTTGTCTTCTCTTGAATGAACCATTGATCATATTTTATTTAACATTTCTACCTCGAGAAATGTGTCATTTAACAGAGTTTTCTCCTATTTGTCTGCCTCTTCAGTCCAGGGTGCCGTTGAGAATATCAGACTCCACTCTGCAAGGCACATCGATCTGCAGGTTGAACATGGTGAGAATGTAGATTCCTAAATTGATAGTGCAGTTTGTTTAGGCAATTTGACAGCTAACTAGCTACTTCACATGCTGATATTGACTTTGGTATTATTGTGTGTAGCTACGTTAGCTAGCCAGCCAGCCGATAGCGAGAGCGTTGCATTGAGTTGTGGGTTTTGTAGTCGATTTGAGCTGCAACAGATAACTACAACGATTTTCACATGTTGCTACCAACCTTATTATATGACAAAATTAAACATTTGTTCACAAAAAATATTGTTCTCACATATGTATTAATTATAGGAATGAGTGTATTTTTCCACGAATCCCTTAACTAAATAGCTACCCAGACTATCCGCATTGACCCTCTTTGCAATAACTCTTTTGACTCATCACATAAACTGCTGCTACTGCTACTTTCCTGTTGCCTAGTCACTCTACCCCTACCTATATGTACATATCTACCTCAATTACCTCGTTCCCCTGCATATCGACTCAGTATTGGTACCCAGTGAATAGCGAAGTTATCGTTACTTTTCTACATTTTTCTCTCTGCATTGTTGGGAAGGGCCCGGCCCGTAAGTAAGCATTTCACGGTAAAGTCTACACCTGTTGTATTCGGCGCATGTGACAAATTATACAGCTTTCAAAATCCACAGTACACACACACTCTCTCTCTCTCACTCTCTCTCTGTGTGTGTCGGAGGAAGATTGGAAACCCATTAGAATCACCGGTCAATTAGTGGGAGCGATGGATGGATTTTCCAGTCTAGTGTAGTTAAGCTCCCAGTAAACGAATGTTGTCTCATTACAGCAGTTTGACCCGTGTGTGGTTTTAATGAGCTTGCCTTGCCCCAAGGCCTCCATTAACACTTTAGAAAATCAATGACTTCTGTATTGATGCTATACTGTAACAGGCTTAAACAATGTAAAAACGTTAGGTTACTGAGGGAATGAGGAGAGGGAGAAGGAGAGAGAGAAAGAGGGGGAAGAAGAGAGCAGTGGGAGAGAGAGGAAGGAAGGGAGGGATAGAAGAAGGAAGGTTGAAGGTGGTTGATGAAAACGTGTTTGAGAAAAACAACAAGGACACGTCAATATGTCTGATTGTTTTGTTGCTACCCTGACATAATGATGCTTTAGATTCTACCCCAGGAGGGAATATGGAGAGCGATAACCTTTTTGGAGGACACACACATACACACACACACCAAACCAATCTCTGCCGTCAATTATATTTGCTTATGAGGGGTTCTGTGTTGCTCTAGGGAGCTGAGAGAGGGAATGAACTTTATTCATACATGATGTAGGTTCCAGTGGGACCTAAGGTAATCATTAAGACCAATGTGACATTCCGAGAGTGTTTAGTGTGTGTTTATGTGTGTGTGTACAGTATACAGTCTGTTTGTGTTTGACTCTCCCTTAGGCAAGGTCACCTCCCACAACAGTCTTCTGAACCAAACCAAACACAGCCTGCATCTCTGGAGCCTCTAACCTCATTACCAGCCGAAGTCAACCCCACTGCATGGTGGGTAGTCTATGGACAGTTTTGGACCCGTGGCGTAAACACAGTAACCCTGGTGCTCTGACAGAGGTCATGTCCCTGTGGGGCCAAACATCCTGATGCTAATTGTGGGGTTTATGATTGGATAAAGGCAATTAGCCAGGGTTATGATTGGCTAAACTCTATCAGCGAGGGTTAATGAGTATATTGTGTTCGTCCAATAGGCTTTGACCTCTGTGTTCAACCACCTAGACACAGCATGGAGAGAGGAGCCCTCAGGTCTTTATCAGATTAGTCTGGCCTGTGTGTGTGTGTGTTCTATAGTTCAACTCACCTAAGGAGTTAATGATTACCCACTAAATTTCTTCGACTTTTAGAGTGCAGTCCTGTACTTTCTTTTCCCTTCTGCCTGCTTTTTTGTTCCCTACCGTTTTCCCCTTAATCTTTCCATAGCGTTTAGCTTACTGTCTGCATTTCTCCATTGGTCCTATTCCTCTTTCCATTACTGAAAGGACAGCATTTTGTTTTCTTCCATGAATAGTAAAACTGTCCTCATCCCCCCTGAACCAATCAGCTTATTGATATGCCACACCTGTCAGGTGGATGGATTATCTTGGATCCGTTCCTCGATCCGGACTAGTCTCCCAGTCACTGCCGCTGAAAAACAACCCCCAGCATGATGCTGCCACCACCATGCTTCACCGTAGGGATGGTGCCAGGTGTTCTCCAGACGTGACACTTGGCATTCAGGCCAAAGAGTTCAATCTTGGTTCATCAGACCAGAGAATCTTGTTTCTCATGGTTTGGGAGTCCTTTAGGTGCTTTTGGCAAACTCCAAGCAGGTTGTCATGTGCCTTTTACTGAGGAGTGGCTTCTGTCTGGCCACTCTACCATAAAGGCCTGATTGGTAGAGTGCTGCAGAGATGGTTGTCCTTCTGGAAGGTTCTCCCATCTCCATAGAGGTACTCTGGAGCTCTGTCAGAGTGACCATCGGGTTTTTGGTCACCTCCATGACCAAGGCCCTTATCCACCGATTGCTCAGTTTGGCCGGGCAGCCAGCTCTAGGAAGAGTCTTGGTGGTTCCAAACTTCTTCCATTTAAGAATTATTGAGGCCACTGTGTACCTTCAATGCTGCAGAAATGTTTTGGAACCCTTCCCCAGATCTGTGCCTCAACACAATCCTGTGTTGAAGCTCTACGTACAATTCCAAAACATGTCCAATCGATTGAATTTACCACAGGTGGACTCCAATCAAGTTGTAGAGACGTCTCAAGGATGACCAATGGAAACAGGATGCACCTGAATGCCCTGTATATCCACTAGTTCTAATGTGTCCATGATATTCATCATTTCCCTAAGTGCATGAGGGTGATAGTTTCTGGTGTGATTTCCTTTATGATCCATTGGGGGTACTTAAAACTGTACTATAATCTCCCACCATAATAATAGAGTCGTGTTGCTTGTGAGCTCGATAGATTAATCTATCATTTTCAAAGAAGTGTGGATCATTTTCATTTGGACCATATAGATATCTTTATCGTCCAATAGCATGTTTAAAATGATCCATCTTTCTTTCTAATCTGTTTGGACAGTTTGCACATTGGGATCAAAATTGTTTTTAATTCTCCTGAATGGCGCAGTGGTCTAAGGCACTGCATCACAGTCCTAACTGTGCCACTAGAGATCCTGGTTCGTGTCCAGGCTCTGTTGCAGCCGGCCGTGACCTGGAGACCCATGGGGCGGTGCAATATTGGCCCAGCATTGTCTGGGTTAGGGGAGAGTTTGACCGTCAGGGATGTCCTTGTCCCATCACGCTGTAGCGACTGCTTTGGCGGGCTGGGCACAAAGCATGCTGACACGATCTAAATTATATTTACCATAAAAAGGATTACAATAATGAGATGTATCCACCAATCCAAAGAAAGGATAGACGGGAGCTAGACAGCCTGACGTGCCGCTTTGTGGACAACGACTCCCATTGTTAGGGCAGAGAGACATGTATCTAGTCAGTATATCCATCATCTTTAACTGTCCCCAAAGGAGAACCCTTTTTGGTTCCAGGGGGAAAACCCTTTTTGGTTCCACATAGTACCCTCTTGGATTCCATGTGGAATCCTCTGTGGAAAGGATTCTACAGTACCTGGAACCAAAAATTAAAAAATAGAACCATTTTAGGTTCTAGACAACACCCTTTTCTCCAAGAGTGTAGACTGTAACAGTTGGACTGATAGTGTAAGTGTAAAGTCTGCTTAGACTAACAGTAGAAGTCTTCTCTCAGCGTAAAGTGTGTATATTGTAACAGTACGGTGACTGTATATCCCAGCAGATGCCAGCTCTAGATCATCTGCTGAGCCCAGAGAGCCAGCCTGCCGCAGTTAACAGGTCATTAACAACATCAGTCATACTACAAAAAGAACAACCAAGGGAGGGAGAGAGGGAACGATAAAAGGAGGGAGGCCAGATGACAACTATTCTCTGTTTATCTGAGTAAAAGTTGAGCTGGATCATGGACTACCCTGTTGCTCGTGACAATGTGTGTGGCTTTCCTAACCTCTCCTCCAGCTCCTGTCATGGTAGACTGCATGCCCTGGCTGACACCAGAATCCCCAGTCGTTAATAGGGTCAAGTTCCTGATCTGTGTGTGTCTTTAATAGGGTCGTAGTGACATCCCGATCCCCTTGTTTCTCTCTAATAGTAATCTGGAAAGCCAATGATCTGTATGAAGGACAGTTAAACCAGCTCTGAACTGGCCCTGTTACAATCAATACTCATTTACCTCCTCCTCTCTTCTCTTTCACCATCCTCCTCCTTTCCACCTCTCTTTCTCTCCAGTAATTAATGAGAAGAATAGAACTATTTCTTCACTGACAATTTATGTCCATCTCCATCCCACTGCTGCTTAAGAGCTTTATTGGAGAACACACACACACACACACACACACACACACACACACACACACACACACACACACACACACACACACACACACACACACACACACACACACACACACACACACACACACACACACACACACACTGCCCTGAGCTGGTGATGAGAGAGACAGACAGACACGGACAAACACACACTGCCCTGAGCTGGTGATGAGAGAGAGAGACAGACAGACACGCACAAACACACACTGCCCTGAGCTGGTGATGAGAGAGAGAAAGAGACAGACAAACTGACACGCACAAACACACACTGCCCTGAGCTGGTGATGAGAGAGAGAGACAGACAGAATCGCACAAACACACACTGCCCTGAGCTGGTGATGAGAGAGAGAGACAGACAGACACGCACAAACACACACTGTCCTGAGCTGGTGATGAGAGAGAGAGACAGACATACAGACAGACACGCACAAACACACACTGTCCTGAGCTGGTGATGAGAGAGAAAGACAGACATACAGACAGACACGCACAAACACACACTGCCCTGAGCTGGTGATGAGAGAGAGAGACAGACACGCACAAACACACACTGCCCTGAGCTGGTGATGAGAGAGAGAGACAGACAGACAGACACGCACAAACACACACTGCCCTGAGCTGGTGCTGTGATAAGAGAGAGAGAGAGAGAGAGAGAGGGAGAGAGAGAGAGAGAGAGAGAGAGAGAGAGAGAGAGAGAGAGAGAGAGAGAGAGAGAGAGAGAGAGAGAGAGAGAGAGAGAGAGAGAGAGAGAGAAAGAAAGAAAGAAAGAAAGAAAGAAAGAAAGAAAGAAAGAAAGAAAGAAAGAGAGGCCTAACACTGTGTGATGTTTGATGAATTAGGGTGTGATTCTGTCAGCTGCTACATGTGGAATTAAAGGACAAATTGTATTCATTAGGAAATAGCTGTTATTCACAACAGGATTCCTCACCTAGAGGAATGAAAGAGAGAAAAACCCCTGATGGTTCCCTGACCCTCCCTCCTCTCCTCTCCTCTCCTCTCCTCTCCTCTCCTCTCCTCGAAGCTCCTCTACTCTAAGCTCCTCTACACTACTCTCCTCTACTCTCTTCTCCTATACTCTAAGCCCCTCTACACTACTCTCCTCTACTCTACTCTCCTCTCCTCTACTCTCTTCTCCTCTCCTCTACACTACTCTAAGCTCCTCTACACTACTCTAAGCTTCTCTACTCTCTTCTCCTCTCCTCTACACTACTTTAAGCTCCTCTACATTACTCTAAGCTCCTCTACTCTCTTCTCCTCTCCTCTACACTACTCTAAGCTCCTCTACACTACTCTAAGCTCCTCTACTCTCTTCTCCTCTCCTCTACACTACTCTAAGCTCCTCTACACTACTCTAAGCTTCTCTACTCTCTTCTCCTCTCCTCTACACTACTCTAAGCTCCTCTACACTACTCTAAGCTCCTCTACTCTCTTCTCCTCTCCTCTACACGACTCTAAGCTTCTCTACTCTACTCTAGCTCCTCTCCTCTACACTACTTTAAGCTCCTCTACTCTCCTCTCCGTTACTCTCTTCTCCTCCACAGTACTCGCTTCTCCTCTACACTACTCTAAGCTCCTCTACTCTAAACTTCTCTCCTATCCGCTACTCCCCTCTCCTCTACACTACTCTAAGCTCCTCTACACTACTCTAATCTCCTCTCCTCTACACTACTCTCAGCTCCTCTCCTCTACTCTACTCTAAGCTCCTCTCCTCTACTCTACTCTAAGGTCCTCTCCTCTACACTACTCTAAGCTCCTCTCCTCTCCTCTACTCTAAGCTCCTCTACACTCCTCTACACTACTCTAAGCGCCTCTCCTCTACACGACTCTAAGCTCCTCTACACTACTCTAAACTCATCTACATTACTCTAAGCTCCTCTCCTCTACACTATAAGCTCCTCTACACTACTCTAAACTCATCTACACGACTCTAAGCTTCTCTCCTCTACACTACTCTAAACTCCTCTACACTCCTCTACACTACTCTAATCTCCTCTCCTCTACTCTACTCTAAGATCCTCTACACTCCTCTACACTACTCTAATCTCCTCTCCTCTACTCTACACTCCTCTACACTACTCTAATCTCCTCTCCTCTACACTACTCTAAACTCCTTTCCTCTACACTACTCTAAGCGCCTCTCCTCTCCTCTACTCTAATCTCCTCTACACAACTCTAAACTCCTCTACACTACTCTAATCTCCTCTCCTCTACTCTAAGCTCTTCTACACTACTCTAAGCTCCTCTACACAACTCTAAGCTCCTCTCCTCTCCTCTACTCTAAGCTCTTCTACACTACTCTAAGCTCCTCTACACAACTCTAAGCTCCTCTCCTCTCCTCTACTCTAAGCCCCTCTCCTCCCCTCTACTCTAATCTCCTCTCCTCTACACTACTCTAAGCTCCTTTACACTCCTCTACTCTACTCTAATCTCCTCTCCTCTACTCTAATCTCCTCTACACTACTCTAAGCTCCTCTCCTCTACACTACTCTAAGCTCCTCTCCTCTACTCTAAACTCCTCTACTCTACTCTAAGCTCCTCTACATTACTCTAAGCTCCTCTACACTACACTACACTAAGCTTCTCTTCTCTACTCTAAGCTCCTCTCCTCTACACGACTCTAAGCTCCTCTCCTCTACTCTAAGCTCCTCTCCTCTACACGACTCTAAGCTAAGCTCCTCTCCTCTACACGACTCTAAGCTCCTCTCCTCTACACTACACTAAGTTTCTCTCCTCTACACTACTCTGAGCTCCTCTCCTCTACTCTAAGCTCCTCTCCTCTACACGACTCTAAGCTCCTCTCCTCTACTCTAAGCTCATCTCCTCTACTCTAAACTCCTCTACTCTACACGACGCTAAGCTCCTCTACTCTACTCTAAGCTCCTCTCCTCTACTCTAAGCTCCTCTCCTCTACACTACACTAAGCTCATCTCCTCTCCTCTACTCTAAGCTCCTCTCCTCTACTCTACTCTAAGCTCCTCTCCTCTACTCTAAGCTCCCCTCCTCTACACGACTCTAAGCTCCTCTCCTCTACACTACTCTAAGCTCCTCTCCTCTACACTACTCTAAGCTCCTCTCCACTCCTCTACTCTAAGCTCCTCTTCTCTCCTCTACTCTAAGCTCCTCTCCTCTACTCTACTCTAAGCTCCTCTCCTATCCGCTCCTCTCCTCTACATTCCGCTCCTCTCCTCTCTGAGGTGTTCAGCTGAACAGCAGGAGTGCTGAGAAGGAAGGGAAGTAGCAACAGTATAAATAGCAGGTCTGTTAAACAATTGAAACATGAGCTTTTCAAAACACTACTGCAGCACAGTATCAACAGTATAAATAGGTAGATAGCTGGCCCGCTCTGCCACTCTGCTCTATCTCACTCTGTGTGATGAAGTGTTGGGTATCATTCTCTCTCTCTGCCTCATCTCACTGTGTACTGTAGTGTTGGGTAACAGTCTCTCTCTCTCTGCCTCATCTCACTCTGTGTACTGTAGTGTTGGGTAACAGTATCTCTCTCTATTAGTCTGTGTGCACTGAGGGTAAACAAAGTGTGTTACTGATAGAACTGCACCAAGCTGAACTGCAGAAACAGCACACAGCATTATTGTTTGTTATACAACTCACTGTGAGCATTCTGTAAAGCAGAAATAATACCAACATAGTTTGAATTATACAGTATGGCTTATATTGAAATGTGCAAATATGCCATGTATCACAAGTAGTGCAAGAAGTAGTTTGAAGACACAATAGTGTAATGTCATTGGATATTGATTAACAGTGACTAGCATTGAAAATACATGAACAAACAAAGTCATACAGATTGAAAGAAGACAATCATTCTATTGTTACAAAGAGAAACTTTTGAAATTGTGAGACATCCATCAGAATTCCAGGACTATGAATCTAACCACTGGGTATTAATGAGTCCTGTCATTAGGTAGGTGTAGGGAAATTATCTCTGCAGGGGAGAGGGTTCAGATAAAAACCTGGGCATTAATCATGTCAAACACTAATAGTCAGTCAGTCAGTCTCTCTCTCTCTCTCTCTCTCTCTCTCTCTCTCTCTCTCTCTCTCTCTCTCTCTCTCTCTCTCACTCAGCACAGTACGGCACACACAGTGAAGAGGGTTATTGAAGACTGATTTTCCTACAGGAGAGACACAGAAAAGTTAACTACAGAGCTGTTACTTTTATTATTGAACCTTTATTTAACTAGGCAAGTCAGTTAAGAACAAATACATTTTTTACAATGACGGCCTACTATTAAACCCCACTCGGCCAAACCCTCCCCTAGCCCGGACGACGCTGGGCCAATTGTGCGCTGCCCTATGGGACAGCAGGTCACATCCGGTTGTGATACAGGATCAAACCCGGGTCTGTAGTGAGGCCCCTAGCACTGCGATGCAGTGCCTTAGACTGCTGCGCCAGATGTAGGATCTTAATTTGTGCCAGTTTGCTACAGCAGGAAAATAATGTGAAATGTGAATATTTACATGAATTATAATTATATTTAATGGACATTTTTTTGTATGGATTGTTATATTTTTCGTTAGGACAAATCAAGTCTGACATTTTAAAGTGTAAATTACAAACTTCAGAAGCCTTTTTGAACCTTGAATACACTACAAATTTCTCAGCAACAAAAGAGTGATCAAATGAAAATCCTACATCTGTATCCTACATCTCTCCCCCATCTGAAGGGGAGAGCAGAGAAAGGTAAACTCAGCAAAAAAACAAATGTCCCTTTTTCAGGACCCTGTCTTTCAAAGATAATTCGTAAAAATCTAAATAACTTCACAGATCTTCATTGTAAAGGGTATAAACACTATTTCCCATGCTTGTTCAATGAACCATAAACAATTAATGAACATGCACCTGTGGAACGGAAATTAAGACACTAACAGCTTACAGACGGTCAGCAATTAAGGTCACAGTTATGAAAACTTAGGACACTAAAGAGGCCTTTCTACTGACTCTGAAAAACACCAGAAGTAAGATGCCCAGGGTCCCTGCTCATCTGCGTGAATGTGCCTTAGGCATGCTGCAAGGAGGCATGAGGACTGCAGATGTGGCCAGGGCAATAAATTGCAATGTCTGTACTGTGAGACGCCTAAGACAGCACTACAGGGAGACAGGATGGACAGCTGATCGTCCTCGCAGTGGCAGACCACGTGTAACAACACTTGCACAGGATCGGTACATCCGAACATCACACCTGCGGGACAGGTACAGGATGGCAACAACGACTGCCCGAGTTACACCAGGAACGCACATTCCCTCCATCAGTGCTCAGACTGTCTGCAATAGGCTGAGAGAGGCTGGAGTGAGGGCTTGTAGGCCTGTTGTAAGGCAGATCCTCACCAGACATCACCGACAACAACATCGCCTATTGGCAAGTACCCTCCGTCGCTGGATCAGACAGGACTGGCAAAAGTGCTCTTCACTGATGAGTCGCGGTTTAGTCTCACCAGGGGTGATGGTCTGATTCACGTTTATTGTCGAAGGAATGAGAGTTACACCGAGGCCTGTACTCTGGAGTGGGATTGATTTGGATGTGGAGGGTCCATCATGGTCTGGGACGGTGTTTCACAGCATCATCGGACTGAGCTTGTTGTCATTGCAAGCAATCTCAACGCTGTGCGTTACAGGGAAGACATCCTCCTCCCTCATGTGGTACCCTTCCTGCAGGCTCATCTTGACATGACCCCCCAGCATGACAATTCCACCAGCCATACTGCTCGTTCTGCGTGTGATTTCCTACAAGACAGGAATGTCAGTGTTCTGCAATGGCCAGCGAAGAGCCCGGATCTCAATCCCATTGAGCACGTCTGGGACCTGTTGGATCGGAGGGTGAGGGCTAATGCCATTCCCCCCAGAAATGTCCGGGAACTTGCAGGTGCCTTGGTGGAAGAGTGGGGTAACATCTCAAAGCAAGAATTGGCCAATCAGGTGCAGTCCATGAGGAGGAGATTCCCTGCAGTACTTAATGCAGCTGGTGGCCACACCAGATACTGACTGTTACTTTTGATTTTGACCCCCCTTTGTTCAGGGACATATTATTGCTGTTGGTCACATGTCTGTGGAACTTGTTCAGTTTATGTCTCAGTTGTTGAATCTTGTTATGTTCATACAAATATTTACACATGTTAAGTTTGCTGAAAATATATGCAGTTGACAGTGAGAGGATGTTTCTTTTTTTGCTGAGTTTGTAATCGCTTAAAATGAAAGTCCTTGAGAGGGATTATACTAATTACATTATTGCACCAACATCCACATGGACTCATATCTCTTTCTCTCTTTCCCTCCTTCCTCCACCCAGTTCCTCTTTATAAAGTGTATATTAGCTGTGTGACTTTGTCCCCAGCCCGTTAGGTCTACCTCAGGCTGCTGTTGTCCATGTTAATGTATAGCAGGTAAATAGGTACTGCTCTACTCTGCATGCAGATAAACACACAGGTTCACTGCAACATCTTACCTCCCTCTCCACAGCCCAGCTGCTCCTCTCAACCTCTCTCACCCCACACACCCCTCTCCCCCTCTACCCTTTGACCCACATCTGCCACAGCAGGGGCACCAACAGGGTTATAGAGGGTTAGAAAGGGGCAGGAGCAGCAGATGCCCATGCCCACACCGATCAGGCCCTTTCAAACTGCCCCTAGAGAAAAAACAAACCTGCTGATCGTACCTCACACATATACTAACTAACAACCTGTTAACTCACAGCTAGACATCAGGCACTCTCTTCTGTATTTCAAATCAAAGTGTATTGGTCACGTACACAGTTTAGCAGATGTTATAGCGGGTGCAGTGAAATGCTTGAGTTACTAGCTCCTAACAGTGCAGTAAAAATGTCAGACAAGTACACCAATAATAATCCTAAAATATGCCAGGACAATTACAGTTAAAAAACAAAATAACACTGGAACAGTAATCAAAATGCAATATATGAGCATATACACCAAAAAGTTAAACTAAGAATGACATTTAAAGCTGTAGATTCACTGAGTGTACAAAACATTAGGAACACCTGCTCTTTCCATGACATAGACTGACCAGGTGAATCCAGGTGAAAGCTATGATCCCTTATTGATGTCACTTGTTAAATCCACTTCAATCAGTGTAGATAAAGGGGAGGAGACAGGTTAAAGAAGGATTTTAAGCCTTGAGACAATTGACATGGATAGTGTATTTGTGTCATTCAGAGGGTGAAGTATGCATGTGTGTGAATGTACCGTTGAAGTCGGGAGTTTACTTACACTTAGGTTGAACCACTCCACAAATTTTTTGTTAACAAACTATAGTTTTGGCAAGTCGGAAAGACATCTACTTTGTGCTTTCAAGCAATTGTTTACATACAGATTATTTAATTTATAATTCACTGTATCACAATTCCAGTGGGTCAGAAGTTAACATGCACTAAGTTGACTGTGTCTTTAAACAGTTTGGAAAATTCCAGAAAATGATGTCATGGCTTTAGAAGCTTCTGATAGGCTAATTGACATAATTTGAGTCAATTTGAGGTTTACTTGTGGATGTATTTCAAGGCCTACCTTCAAACTCAGTGCCTCTTTGCTTGACATCATGGGAAAATCAAAAGAAATGCAGCCAAGACATCAGAAAAAAAATTGTGGACCTCCACAAGTCTGGTTCATCCTTGGGAGCAATTTCCAAACACCTGAATGTACCATGTTCATCTGTACAAACAATAATCTGCAAGTATAAACACCATGGGACCACGCAGCCGTCATACCGCTCAGGAAGGAGACAAGTCTCCTAGAGATGAATGTACTCTGGCGTGAAAAGTGCAAATCAATCCCAGAACAACAGTAAAGGACCTTGTGAAGATACTGGAGGAAACAGGTACAAAAGTATCTATATCCACAGAAAAACGAGTCCTATATCAACATAACCTGAAAGGCCACTCAGAAAGGAAGACGCCATTGCTCCAAAACTGCCATAAAAAAGCCAGACTACGGTTTGCACCTGGATATGGGGACAAAGATCGTACTTTTTGAGAAATGTCCTCTGGTCTGATGAAACAAAAAAATAGAACTGTTTGGCCATAATGACCATTGTTAAGTTTGGAGGGAAAAGGGGGAGGCTTGCAACCCGAAGAACACCATCCCAACCGTGAAGCACGGGGGTGTCAGCATCATGGAGTGGGGGTGCTTTGCTGCAGGAGGGACTGGTGCACTTCACAAAATAGGTGGGATCATGTGGAAGGAAAATGATATGGATATATTGAAGCAACATCTCAAGACATCAGTCAGGAAGTTAAAGTTTGGTCGCAAATGGGTCTTCCAAATGGACAATGACCCCAAGCATACTTCCAAAGTTGTGGAAAAATGGCTTAAGGACAACAAAGTAAAGGTATTGGAGTGGACATCACAAAGCCCTGACCTCAAACCCATAGAAAATTTGTGGGCAGAACTAAAAAAGTGTGTGCGAGCAAGGAGGCCTACAAACCTCACCCAGTTACACTAGCTCTGTCAGGAGGAATGGGCCAAAATTCACCCAACTTATTGTGGGAAGCTTGTGGAAGTCTACCTGAAACGTTTGACCCAAGTTAAACAATTTAAAGGCAATGCTACCAAATACTAATTGAGTGTATGTAAACTTCTGATCCACTGGGAATGTGATGAAAGAAATAAAAGCTGAAATAAATAATTCTCTCTACTATTATTCTGACATTTCACATTCTTAAAATAAAGTGGTGATCCTAACTGACCTAAGACAGGAAATGTTTTCTTGGATTAAATGTCAGGAATTGTGAAAAACTGAGTTTAAATGTATTTAGCTAAGGTGTATGTAAACTTCTGACTTCAACTGTATATGTGAGTACAGGAGTCTGCGTCTGTGTGTGTGTGTGTGTGTGTGTGTTTGGGTGTGAGAGAGCCTATCTGTCTCTTACTACAGGAGTACTACTGTACTTACTACTCTGACTTACTACAGGAGTACCACTTAATCCTCTGACTGTCACGACTTCCGCCGAAGTCGGTCCCTCTCCTTGTTCGGGCGGCATTCGGCGGTCGACGTCACCGGCATTCGAGCCATCGCCGATCCACTTTTCATTTTCCATTTGTTTTGTCTTTGTCTTACACACCTGGTTTCAATTCCCCAATTACTTGTTCATTATTTAACCCTCTGTTCCCCCATGTTTGTTTGTGAGTAATTGTTCATTGTATTGCGGTCCGTATTTGTGGCCTTGTATTTTTACGACGTGTATTGTTATATTATTGAGTAAAATTGCTTTCATTACTCATATCTGCTGTCCTGCGCCTGACTCACCTCACCAGCTACACACAGACGCATTACACTGACTTACTACAGTAGTACTACTTACTACTCAGACTTACTACAGGAGTACTACTTACTACTCGGACTTACTACAGGAGTACTACTTACTACTCGGACTTACTACAGGAGTACTACTTACTACTCAGACTTACTACACGAGTACTACTTACTATTCTGACTTACTACAGGAGTACTACTGTACTTACTACTCTGACTTACTACAGGAGTACTACTGTACTTACTACTCTGACTTACTACAGGAGTACTACTGTACTTAATACTTTGACTTACTACAGGAGAGCGTGGTGGCCAGTATTTGTCTACTGTAGCTAGGATGTAAGAGAACTAATCATAATCTCATAACTGATTTCTGTTGGTTGTTCTATGAAGTTCAGCTCCAGGCAGCACATTTGTCTCTCCAGAAAGACAAGTATTTTTTTATCACTAGATAGATATCACATCATCAGTAGACATCACTTCTGACTAGAATGAAGTGAGATGATTTCACACATCGATTTCACACACAAACTCTATGATGAGTAGACATTCTATCAAAACTAACCAAACGGTTCTATCCCAGACAAGAACATTGTTCCTCAAAGTAGATGTCTGTGAGTGAGTGTCGGACTGAGCTAAATCACATTCTACAGGCAGCATGAGGAGAATATTAAATAGCCTACATACTCTTTGTGTTCCATCTCTCTCTATCTCTGCCTGGTTCTCCCTCTCTTCTCCCTTCCTCTGTCTCAATCTCTCCCTCATCTGTTTCTTTCCCTTCCTCCATCTCTCCCTCAACTCCTCCCTCCCTCCCTCCCTCCCTCCCTCCCGCTCTGTTTTCCTGGCGGTAGTGTGGCAGCGGTGGTGGGCTATGATCCAATCACCATCTGGCTGCAGCAATCACTCTGTTCTGATTGGTTTTATAATCCAGACAGGATCTCTGATGGACAATCACCCAGCCAGGCAGCAAGCTGCCACAGCAAGCCCTGTCACACACACACCGCACAGTGTATGCACACATACACACGCACGTTGCGCACACATGTACACACACACCTATCTCTCCATCTCTCTCTCTCGCTCTCTCTTTGATAACAGGGGAGGTTCCTGTTGAGTCTGTGTGTGTCTCTCAATTGATTGACCACCCCGGCCAGATTGATTGACCACCCCGGCCAGATTGATTGACCACCCCGGCCAGAGAACAGAGTGATGAGAGAAGAAGAAGAGAGAAGAGGGTTGATTCAGGTTCAGGTGTGTAGAGGTCTGATGATGAACTAGCTGGGTTATCACAGCACAGCAGATCCCAGGAGATCACTTCAGAGATTAACTGTATGGATGGAGGTCATCAGAGTACAGAGCTGGAGTCCTAGTAACACTATAAGGCTATATTTTATTTATTTATTTTCCGTTATTTTACCATGTAAGTTGACTGAGAACACGTTCTCATTTGCAGCAATGACCTGGGGAATAGTTACAATAGTTATATGGACTGGAACTGTATAGACATGGCCATAGCCAGTTGGTCCACAGCAGTGTTATTCAAACTCAATAAAATTGCATTTTTCGAATTATTTTTCACAAAAACATTTGTATATTGTCCCATACAATAATCTGTACTCATAATCTTTTGTTGGGGTCACGACCACGACTTTGAATACAACTGTTACACATGTTTTCAGTGTGATTATAAAACTACAATAGAAACTCACGTAAGACACTAGTTTGGATCAGTAGTTCTAAGTGTAGAATACACTACTGCACAAGCTGGAACAGCTCCCCACAAGCTTACAGTGCACAGAACACCAGAGAGAGAAACTAGGAGCATATGTATGATGATATTTCACACATAAACACACATCCAGCAGCCCAAACTCACTCTTCGGTAAGCTGTGATTTAGCTTAGTGACACTGCAATTTTCTCAACATAATATCCCAGCTCAGTCCCACTAGGCCAGATTACATGCAAACTAAAGGCACACATTATTATTAGGTTTTATTTCACACACCCCACGAGTGACCATGTCCTGAGACTGAGTTGAGAGAGGAATGGTAAATGTTATATAAAACACCTGTCTCCAGATTTAATCTTCAACTAAGAGCAACCATGGCATCCATGACAGAGAGGGAGACGCGTCGATCCAGGTATACGGGTAAAATTGTCTAGCTAGCTACATTTTCAGATATTACACGTTTCTAATTTTGTCAAAAAGTCATTTTCATTTGAAGTTAAAGTGTACTGTTAGCTAGCTAATGTTAGCTGGATGGCTAGATAGCTAACGTTATGTGTATGATCTGTTTAGTAATATTATTCGTATCTCAGAGACATTTGCATTTCTTGTTATAGCCTAATGTTAGCTACCTACAGATTCATATACGGTAGTAACGTTATGTATGGTTCATTGTTTAGCTTGCTAGCTATGTGTCTAAACAAAAGACTCCACTATGCAAGTAACTATTTCAATAGAATGTTTATGATGTCACTGCGATAACTGTCGATGTAGATGTAGCTGGTAAATTAGCCAGAGTGCAGAATAACTGACGAATTTACGAACGCTCAACACCCATTGAATATGGCCAGTGTCTGTAAACGGTGGCAAAAAAGCGTCATTAAATTGTTGTCAGCAGCACAGTTTCAGTCACCAGTGCTCTGGATAACATAAAAACAGCCCAACCAGCTCTGCTAGGGTGAGTAAAATGGTCAGAGTGAGCTGTTCTCTCATTTGTGTCTGGAAGTAGCTAGCAAGCTAACCAACGTTAGCCAGCTAGCTTGGGTGTTTGGCTGCTGTTTTGAGGTCAGAACGATTGGATCAACCCTACTCCTCGGCCAGTGCGTTCAGTGTGCTCTCCGAACGCTCTGAGAGTGAAACGCTCTGAATTTCCAAATTGACAATCTGACAACACTCTGAGTTTACGAACGCCCAGAGCGCACTCTGGTATTCCAGATTAAATTTACGAACACACCCATAGTATAAACAAGCCTTTAGTCTTGAAATCTTTGGTTGTTTAGTACATAGCCTCGCATGTGAATCCTTAAAGAGATGGGTGGGGCTAAAGCTAAAGAGGGTGTGAACAATGCTGAATGGGTGTAGACAAAGAAGAGCTCTCCAGTAGGTGCCAAAAATTCAAGGGCCATTTTCTCAAAGGAAAGTTGATCAACTTTCAAAGCAGAATTACTTTCCCATTGTTACTCAACTGTAGTGAATGATATGAGTCTACTTTCATCCAATGTAAAAAAAACACAATACATTTTTTTGCCACATAAGACCCGGTCGGTCACAAATACAAACAGATAATTTGGTTCTGTGGGAGGTTGAATTAACCATCTTTGAGTAATGTTTACTGCCCTAGTTCAATTCCTGGTTTAGACTTAAGAAGTGAGAGAGAACACAGCAACTGAGAGGTTGGATTTGTTAGAGGTAGAGACAGAGTGGGAGTAGGGGGAGGAGAGAGGGAGCGTTTATGTGATGAGAGGAAATGTATTTTAGAGCTTCCCTCTGGCACCTTCCTGCTCAGTTTAGCCAGCAATACCTCTGACAGAAGTGTGTGTGTGAGAGCAGAGACAGGTGTGTCTGAAAAGGTCGCTCTTCTCTTTTTGCAGCAGCTCAGAGGAAACACAGAGTAATGATCTCTCTATCCGTCTTAATTACCACTGTCATGACTGACCATGAGAATCCAAATAGGTCAGATCAGGTTTGCAATGAATAATCAGTTTCCCTCTCACCCGCAGAGGGGGGGAGGGGGTGTAACTGGTGAGGATTAACAACTCATGTCCTGTTGTAAATCAAGAAGAGAAGATTCAGGTCTTCCTCTCCAATATTCACCAAAGGAATGTCCTTTGTTTCAAGATACTTTAACACGTTCAAAAGCAAAAACTGGAGCAATATTTCTAACATAGAACGTGGGGAATGATCAGAGGCGATCTATAGAACACTAATGTCATTTTGTTTGTTGTTTTGTGATGTCATTAAACATGTTATAAAGGAAATACTGTAACTTGGAAAGTATACCCACTACATGTATGAAGTGTCCATCCTATGCGTTGTGCATGTACTATGAAAAATGATTAAAGTGCTTTTGTTAAGAGAGGGATGTGATTTGAGGAGCTATAAGAGATAATTGCTTTACATAAACTTTGAAAGTAACAAGTTATGCCCCCAAGTGAGGTCAGAGAGCGTGTCAGCCTGACGGAACTGCCCCTTTCAAACTACCTGAATAAATTGTTGGTAAAGAAATTAACATGCCAGACCAGAAAAGCGTCAAGCTGCAGCTGCACGTTTAAAGTGGTCTGAACTTTGAATCTCAACAAGAGGTAGAGACGATAAACTCACCTCCCTGACAATCACTGGTACGGCTGATTACCTGTCCTAAGTAAAGTATCTTCGAAAGAGAATTATGTAGGACCACCCTACTACTCTGCTCAAACCATTGTATTACGCTACTCTCATCACCCCACTGGGGACCATCGACCCGGCTGGCTAGCCTATCTTCAAAGAAGCATCTTCAGGAGCGAATGGAAGGAAAATAAACTCTGTAGTTTGGTTCAGGACTACATGACAAGTCACCAGATAACTACAGAGAAGGACAGAAGTATGAGACTTGTTGGAACCATTTTGGACAATCAGAGCCATGCGAGCATGCCGCGAAAAGGCCCAACTCCCTTTCCAAGGCGGCCCTGTCCACCGAGAGAGATCCGGCGAACCAAGACATTTCACGTAAATACATTCACGATTCCTTACTCAAAGAGGTTGGCGGTTCGTGTGGAAAGTATATGATTACTGTAAGTGAGAGTAGTTGCTGTCTTTGTCCCTCTCTACCCCCCTCCATCACTTTTGTAATAAGCATCCGTGTTGTGTCATTCCGCTAGGGACCTGTTTTTAACGTATTACGTGTGTATGTTTATTCTGTGTTACCATTTAATTAGCTAGTAAATAAATCATTAAATCAATTTGTGTAGTACTGAATCATAAGTAAGGTTCAGGTTTTTGCAGATGCAAGGAGGTTAAGACAGTTCAGAATGATGATATGATACGAGGTTATGATTAATAAGTTGACTGTTTATAGATGTGATAGGTAAAGACCTAGTTTAATTCGGGAGATGGTAACTCTTTAAAGAACTGCTCTCGTAGTGCTCCAGATCCTGTCTCATCATTACGCACACCTGCCACCATCGTTACGTGCACCTGCGCCTCATGACACTGACCCGGGACTCCATCATCTTCCTTATTACCTCCCCTATATGTGTCACTCCCCTTGGTTCTATCTTCAGGCCTTATTGACTCTGTTTCATATTTGTACGCTTTTCGTGTTTCTTGTTTTGTACTATGTTCTATTTATTATTACATTTGCACTCCCTGTACTTCCCAACTTCCAGTGTTCACGCTACACTCTCTCTCAGAACTATGAATGTTGCCAGAACAACATGCACACGCTTAATTTCCCCATGCTGTAGATCTAGTGAGTATTGGTCTCTCCATCTCTCCATAGCGTGGAGCCAACATAACAGCAGGGGAAATCAACAGTACCATAATGTAATTTCTAAAGATTTGCCTTTTTTTGGGGGGGGGGGTGTTGGTAAATTGATAGTCAGAGTAATATTATCGACTCACACTGCCAGATTCTCCCTAACATACAAGTTAGTTCACACACTGTGTTGATGTTCAGCCAAGACCGTTTTGAGACCTAGGCTTCCTCTCTGTCTTTAGGAGGAGGAGCCTGCAGTGAGCAAGAGAATGGAGGGGTGGAAAGAATGGAAAGAAAGGGAGGGAGAGGAGAAGAGGTGAAAAGAGGGGATAGATACAGAGGGAGTGGAGAAAATGTGGAGATGGAGTGACAGGAGGGGAGAGACAGAGGAAGGTGAAGAAACGGAGGGATTTTCTCTCTGCTGACAATGGTCTGGCTCTCAGTAAATCCCAGGATGTGGCTGTCTACAGAAGCCCAAATCCCCTGGCTCACACATACACGCAGGCGCATACACGCACACACACCAGCGCTAGCCCATCTGCTCCTGCAGGTACTGTAAGGCTTTGGTTGACTGCCTCAGTGGGCTAATTCTAAGCCACAGAAATACTCTATCAGGGCAGAGAGCTGTGAGAGCACAGACCCTGATCTAACCACATTCATCTGACATCACTGTAATAGGATGGAGGGTGACTTTTTGCTCTGTCACACACACACACACACACACACGCACACTCACACACACACACACACACACACACACACACACACACACACACACACACACACACACACACACACACACACACACACACACACACACATACACACGCACACACACACACACACACACTGTCCCAGAGGTCAGCAGGATAGTTCTGAATGAGGAAGCATGTCCCCTTCACCTCTTGTCAATGACTCCATGGCCTGCTGCCTGCTACGCTCCACTGCAACACAGTCACACACACCTCACCTCACACACCTATCTATCTTCTGCTCCATCTTTCCCACTGCTGCACCCCATACACACATTTGTCTATCCTTCTTTCCCTCTATCTCCATCCCTTTTCCCCACCACTGCATCCCAATCACAGCTCTATGTCCCTGTATCCTCTATGCTCTCTCTCTATCTCTCCTTCTCCCTCTATTCTCTCTCTCTATCTCCTTCTCTCTATATCCTCTCTCCTTCTCCCTCTAGCCTCTCTCTCTATCTCTCCTTCTCTCTCTCTCATTATCCCTCTATCCTCTCTCTCTATCTCTCCTTCTCCCGCTCTCCTTCTCCCATCTCTCCTTTTCTCTATCCACCCTCATTCTCCCTCTATCCTCTCTCTCTATCTCTCCTTCTCTCTCTAACCTCTCTCCTCTCTATCCTATCTCATTCTCTCTATATCCTCTCACCTTCTCTCTCTCTATCCTCTCTCCTTCTCTCTCCCTCCTTCTCTCTATCCTTTCCCCTTCTCTCTCTCTATCCTCTCTCCTTCTCCCTCTCTATCCCCCCTCTCTCTCTCTCATTCTCCCTCTATCCTCTCTCTATCCTCTCTCCTTCTCCCTCTATCCTCTCTCTCTATCTCTCCTTCTCCCTCTCTCCTTCTCCCCCTATCCTCTCTCTCTATCTCTCCTTTTCTCTATCCACCCTCCTTCTCCCTCTATCCTCTCTCTATCTCTCCTTCTCTCTCTATCCTCTATCCTCCCTCTCTATCTCTCCTTCTCTCTCTAACCTCTCTCCTTTCTCTCTATCCTCTCTCCTTCTCTCTATCATCTCTCCTCCTCTCTCTCTATCCTATCTCATTCTCTCTATATCCTCTCACCTTCTCTCTCTCTATCCTCTCTCCTTCTCTCTATCCTTTCCCCTTCTCTCTCTCTATCCTCTCTCCTTCTCCCTCTCTATCCCCTCTCTCTCTCTCCTTTCTCCATATCCTCTCTCATTATCTCTCTATTCTCTCTCTGGCTCTCTCTCTCTCCTTCTCTATCTCTATCCTCTCTCCTTCATCTCTATCCTCTCTTCTCTCTCTCTCCTACATCACCATCCTCTCTCTCCTCTCCTTCTCTTTCTATCATTGATGTTGCTCTGTGCTTTCCTCTGTCTATTTTCCTACGAGGCTCAGTGTTCTAATTCGACACTTCTCTCCGTTAGTGTTTTATTAAGAGTAGAGACTAGAAAATAAGCAAGGAAAGCAGCACAGCCCTCAGATCAGGTCTATGACTTCAGATGACAGCAGGTGTGTAACAGATCTCTCTCTAGTCAGATTACTCACCCTGTAAGCAGAATCATCGTGTTGAAACTATAGAGTGTAACTCTACAGGGAGAATACATTTCATATTCTCATGTCTCTCTCTCACCAACCGCACCTCCAGAGCAGGATAAATGAAGTGAGACCACAAGTTTGAGGGCAAAGTGAACGTCTGTGTGTGTGAGTGTTTGTGTGTGTCTATGTGTGTGTGTCCTATATTCTCAGCAGCAGTCATCCGTCAGGCTGGGGAATGAGATTTAGCTCTCCATGGGTGCTGGGACCTTCGACAGACACACACACACACACACACAGCCTGTCCGCCTATACCCAGGCAGAGAGACAGATGGTAAAAAGGTCAGGGCCGTAATGCAGGCGTGAGAGCGAGCGGTGGACAGCCTGATAGATGGGCTTTCTCCGTGAGCGGTTGGGCGAGAGACACACACACACTCACAGGGTGATAGATGTGTTTTGTGCGTGAGTGGCTGTGTGCTTCATTCAGACAGCAGACAGCCGATAGGGCAGTAATGACACTCCTCTGTGCTGGGTCTGAATCCAGTTCCAGGTGGGGCAGAGTGGCATCCCTGGCCAGCAGCACCAACAACTGACCGTCACTGTTATCAGGGTAGGATGATGGTCAAGCAAATGCAACATTTAGGAACATTATTTATTTATTTAAGGTGTCACAATCAGGAGCACTGATACTTGGGTCTCCACATGACACCTTTTCACTGTCCTCTACATCAGGGTTTCCACAACTCTGTCCTAACCCCCCCACTCTGTCCTAAATAACCACCTCAGCATCAAGCTTTGACTATTAGAATCAGCTGTGTAGTGCTCGGGCAAAAACCAAAACGGGAGTTTGAGAAACCCTGCTGTACATGGCATCGCTAAGCTGCCATGGCGGGCTCTAGCTGCTTTCCAGAGGCAGGGGCAGGTTGTCTAGCCTGCTGAGGTTGCTGAAGAGCTTGACCCAATGGTTTCTGTGATGATGGTCTCCATGTTTGTGTATCACACAAACAACCAAACACAACAGCCACAATAAATATGTTAGAACTCCATAATATAGCCATTTTCACAAACATTACACTCACAAAAATGATTTTGTCCCTGAGTTGTTTTTATTCTGAGTTTTGTTCATTTGTGAATTCCTCCACCCAATCATTAGGAGTGGAACAGCCCTGCAGCCTTGTGGTGTTACAGAAACTCTACTCTCAGGAGAGTGGACAGAAATAGATTGTATAGAATGTACGATTCCACATTATATATGGTGGCACCATTAAAGTAAGCAAGAACTCATTGGATTTTCCATAAAATCTTTTTCTATGGATGATCTCTCTGCGCCTTTGTTTATGTTTATTTCCGACTCGACTGAAAGGAATCAGGAATCAATTGAATTTATTGACTTTTAAAATATACTGAAACCCTTAAGATCATTTTTTTTAAGAAGAGTCAGCATTTAGCAACTACCTATTAGATCATTTGGTTCCATAAACAACAATAGCATTAAGGTATGAATTCTGATCAGTAATTTCACTTGAAAGACTGAGTGCAACAATTCAGCTTTATCTGACTGAGTATTAAGTGTAGGACTTGGTTGTGTAAGGAAATACAATCCCTTCTCTCAAAACAATCTCTACTGGGTTGGGGGGGTCAAAGTTCTTGTCAGGCTATATGTTAAAATATAAGTTATAAGTTAAAATATTTGTTTCATTACATTTTTTTTAATTTAATGTACGCTTTTGGGGTAAACATATATGTGTATTTTGGATTTATTAACTCCCTATATAGAGTTTTATGATTTGTTTTTGTGGTGGGCGATAGGATTAGTGTACATTTTACAACAAGAAGCAGCTCTACGTGACAAAATACTGACCAAGAGAACTTCAGACAAACATTAACCTGACGATGTTTCTTATCATATGACATTGCAATATGAAAGTTCAGAGTCCACTGAGTCATCAGTGCGTCACCATACGTATTTTCATTGCCACTTGTTTCCCAACACATCATCTCATGACTAATGTAATTCATTCATTCATTTCTATTGACATTTGAATCAAGTCTACATTTAGTCCATATTTAATCAATCTCTAATTTCACCCCTAATCTGGAAGACAGTGTTCAGATAGCGGTCAGACCCGAATGACATACTTGAAATACAAATAAGTGAATAATAATCAGCTTTTACCTATCAACCAATTCTTCAGCCATTTCATCCCCCTATAGATGAAGTAACACCGTAGAACTACAGAGACAGTTTCCCAGACACAGATTTATCTTAGTCATAAAGTAAAACAAAAAAAGCATTCTCTATTTAAAGCGCTTTTAGTGCAGGACTAGGCTTAATATGTGCTTGGGAAACTGTCCCGTAATGTCTAACGTTGTTATGACGACCCTAAAATGGATGGTGTCAGCAGGTCATCTGGGTCCCCATAACGTGTCCCCAGAGTACTGAGGACGTGATGTGGCAGTCGATGTGACAAGAGGACATACAGCAGGACACTCAGTCCTGGACTTTGTTCTTCACTACAATTGCCAGTCCCCTATATATACACACAGCCCTGATACCTGCAGTACACAGTACTACCAGAAACAAGGACACAAGCTCTCTCAAGCAGGTAAGACACTAGCTGCCTCTAGGCATTTTGTAATCACACAGGCTACAATAATATCTGTGATGAGAAACTGAATTTAATATTTCATTCACCAATTGTATTTTTTTCTTCAATTAACAGCCTACAGCCCAGTCATGAATGTCTTAGTGCTGCTTGCTCTTGCTGTTTTCACTGGTGAGTGGAGAATACGTTTTAATACGTTTTCATTTATCAACACTTGGCTGTAGTGTTTGTATTTTTGACAGGGAGCAAATTGACAATACTAAATGTAACAGTAGTGTAATATCAATGAAAGGAGTAAATGTAGGAGTAACCTCCAGTCTAGACTGAAAATAAAATAATCCACGGCCTCTCCTAAAGGGTGCAATGCCGAAGGCCTGTGGCAGGACCCGTCTCAGCAACAGCTGGACATGGTGAAAGATGCATTCTGGGACTACGTCGCCAAGGCAACACTCACCGCTGAGGACACCCTACAGAAGATCCGACAGTCAGAGGTGGCACACGAAGTCAAGTAAGTCTCAATATGTAGAAAATAACACAATATAATGGTGTTTCATAACAACTGTTGAGTAACTAACTACCTGTTTGTTAACCTCAATAACTCTGCCTCTGTGTTGACCTTTCTCTCTCTCTCTCCATAGCACCATGGTCTCTGAGAGTGCTGATGCTGTGAACCAGTACACCGTGGCCATGCGCGGGAAGGTGACTCCTCTAACTCAGGACCTGCTGGCAAAGTTTTCCCAGGAGGCCGAGCAGCTTAAGGCTCGTCTGGAGAAGGACCTGAGCACCATGACAGCCAAGCTGCAGCCCTACTCTGACGAGTGGAACGCAGACATCCAGAGGCAGGTGGAGGAGCTGAAAAGGGACATGACCACCTACACTGAGGCCCTGGACTCTGACACCCTGAAGACCACTTTACTCCAGAAGAGTGAGGAGTTGAAGGGAAGCCTGGAGAAGAGTGTGCAGCAGCTGCAGGCCCAGCTGGGCCCCTACACTGAGGAGCTGAAACAGAAAATGGACCAGAACCTGGAAGAGTTCCAAAAGAGCATGATTCCCCTGACCCAGAGCTTCCAGACACAGCTGACCCAGAGAACCCAGGAGCTCCAGCAGAACCTGGCCCCCTATGGAGAGGAGCTGAAGAAGCTGGACCCATTGGCCCAGGACCTGAAGGCCCAACTAGCTGCTCTCTGGGACTCCTTCACCAAGAAGATCCAGTAATCGGACTGATTTTACTTGGTCTTCTAGAACTGTGTACTGATGAGTCATTTTCCATCAAAGTGCAAAAGGACCAATATGTAAATGTAGGTACCACTGTTATATTGTTTCACTGTATCAGTTACGGGACTCTCCATCTCCTGATCAAGTTGTGTGTGATCTGACGTCTGCATGCAGATCTGTGTGTTTGTCTCCATACCGGCAGGCCTCTGGAAGATCGCCTGCCTCTCTAATGTGTTAATAGTGTGAACATCAATGATGCAAAAGGCCTAACTCTCCACTCTGGAAACACACTCACTCCCTCACACACCCTGCCAGGGGAGGTAGAAGAAATTGAGAATTTGGAGGTGGAGAATGTGTAAAATACAAAGGCTGTTTAGACACAGGGCTGAATTAAACCAAACATGCCTCAGTAAAGTTTGAAGAGTTTAATTACAAAATGCGATATATTCATTTTTAGAAATATTGGTAAATTGACATGAAATAAAAACACATTATGAACGAGATAGATATACATTTTCTGTCTTACCATGACATGGGCTAGTGAAAAGACAGACATGACTTAGTTTAGAATATATTGCAAGGTCATTTTATTTTAGAGAGACAAATAATCTTGTTTTGTGGCAAACCGCTATACTGTATATCAACCCCAAACAACAGAACTCCAATAGGAAAAGCATCCCGATTGGGTTTTAACAGTTACATGTAATAAAGTATCAATACATAAATAAATATGAACATAATACATTTGTCTCATATTGTGCAAATATCACATAGCACATAGTTTTACACGTTTTTTTTTTCTCGATATACAGTGCCTTGCAAAAGTATTCATCCCCCTTAGCGTTTTTCCTATTTTGTTGCATTACAACCTGTAATTTAAAATTATTTTTATGGACATACACAAAATATGTGTAAGTGAAATGAAAAAAACTACTTGTTTCAAAAAATTATAAAAAATAAATAAATGGAAAAGTGGTGCATATGAATTCACCCCTTTGCTCTGAAGCCCCTAAATAAGATCTGGTGCAACCAATTACCTTCAGAAGTTACATAATTAGTTAGATTGCACACAGGTGGACTTTATTTAAGTGTCACATGATCTCAGTGTATATATACACCTGTTCCGAAAGTCCCCAGAGTCTGCAACACCACTAAGCAAGCGTCACCATGAAGACCAAGGAGCTCTCCATACAGGTCAGGGACAAAGTTGAAGAGAAGTACAGATCAGGGTTGGGTTGTAAAAAAATATCTGAAACTTTGAACATCCCACGGAGCGCCATTAAATCCATTATTTAAAAATGGAAATAATATGGCACCATAACAAACTTGCCAAAACCCATGGACCAAGCAAGGAGGGCATTAATCAGAGAGGCAACAAAGAGACCAAAGATAACCCTGAAGGAGATGCAAAGCTCCACAGCGGAGATTGGAGTATCTGTCCAAAGGACCACTTTAAGTCGTACACTCCACAGAGCTGGGCTTTATGGAAGAGTGGCCAGAAAAATATAAGCAAACATGTTTGGTGTTCGCTAAAAGGCATGTGGGAGACTCCCCAAACATATGGAAGACGGAACTCTGGTCAGATTAGACAAACATTTAGCTTTTTGGCCATCAAGGAAAATGCTATGACATACGTGAAAAATTGGCATTTATTGCATTTTGGAATCAAACCCTTAGTTTATTTTTAAGAACTACAAGCTTCCACCTCTCTCTCCTCTCTTTCCTCACCCCCCTCTCTTTTCTTCTACCCTCCCCCTCTTTACTTAATTTCATTATCTGTCCTTCTACACTACCATCTTCCATCCTCCTCTCTCCTCTTCCTTTCTCTCTATTTCCTCTCTTCCACTTCTCTTTACAGTACATCCTCCAGCCTCCTCCCTTCTCTTTACAGTACATCCTCCAGCCTCCTCCCTTCTCTTTACAGTATATCCTCCAGCCTCCTCCCTTCTCTTTACAGTATATCCTCCAGCCTCCTCCCTTCTCTTTACAGTACATCCTCCAGCCTCCTCCCTTCTCTTTACAGTATATCCTCCAGCCTCCTCCCTTCTCTTTACAGTATATCCTCCAGCCTCCTCCCTTCTCTTTACAGTACATCCTCCAGCCTCCTCCCTTCTCTTTACAGTATATCCTCCAGCCTCCTCCCTTCTCTTTACAGTACATCCTCCAGCCTCCTCCCAGTCCGTCAGCTGAGTCCTTCAGTAGTCCTGAGTGGACTCTTTACACAGTTCCAACCCCTCTCTCTGATTCCCTGGATCTCATACTAATAACTACTACTACTCAGAGTCGGAGGACACTCTATTCCCTGTGTGTGTGTGTGTGTGTGTGTGTGTGTGTGTGTGAGAGAGTGGTTGTCTGTGTCTTAGAGTGGGTGTGCGTGTGTGTGTGTGTGTGATTGGGTGTGTGTGTGTGACTGTGTGTATGACTGTGTGCTTCCCTGCGTGCATCTGTTAGACTTTGGGGTTGGTTCGTCTCAGTGCAATGACCCTGGATGTCCTCTCTACAGTAGTTTTCTATTACTGAGGCGTTCTTCCACCCAGATCTCTGTATACCTGATTCTGTTTCATCCAGAATTATAGAACTCCAGATGTGCTTTTGACTTCTGCTCTTCTCCTCATCCCTCTTTCACACGTTCATCTCTCGTCCTGCAGAAGGTAGAGCGAGCTTGCAATTTCATATTACTGTCTACTATTTCCTATTTCTCTGCCTCTGATCTGTTTAGGGGTTTCAATACCAGAGGCCTGCCAGGGTAATTATCAGCGATGCACCAAGCCATTTAGGTTAGCTAGCATCATTACACTGCACTGTGTATGTGTGTGTGTGTGTGTGACTACAGCACTGTTCTCTCTTAGTCAGCATAATCACTTCATTACAGGTGCAAGGATACACATACACAGCATTTCCCTGTGTTAGTGTGTTCTGTATGTGTTTTTGTGCAAGGGTGCACACACAGCATTTTGACTGCATTCTCCTCCCAATATACAAACCACTTAGACTGAGACAGCCACTCAGTCATACTAATATCTACACATACAGCATTAGTTTAATGGATGAACACAGAGGCATAGTCTAGTTGACACACTGCACTGCAAGCAAGGGCTTGGGATGTTTTCTGGGTTATATCAATACATGAATGTTTGAAATAGCCTATTTTCTGGGTGTGAATCCTGCTGTCTGCTTGCAGCATCTCTCAGCAGACCTTTTTGGGAAAGCACAGCAGTTTATATTCCCAATTACTTTGTGCCTTGGTTCAGGAACTCTGACTTTATGACATCTGCATCTCAAAATCCATCCTGAATTTGGGAAGTGGAACCCTCTGTTCCAGTTAACATAGTTTCCTGGGGGTGTTCTAACAGACAGTTTCTCCTTAAGAAGACAGGTGTAGTATAGTGATTGGGCTATCGCCAGATGACCTACCTGTTACAGTGATGAAGATGTGTCTAGAACCAGAGAATGAACATGGCTTTGCACTGTGAAACCTAGAAAAGTATGAGTTGTTACTAAAGCGAGTTAAATTAGAACCAGGAATACTTCTTTAATTCAACCACACAACAACAGGTTCTCTCTCTCTCTCACGCACACATACACACACACACGCACGCAGAAGTAGAGTTAACCAGATCTCTGCTAGAGCTCTGTGCTCTAACCTTGAGTTCTCCTTGTGAAAGATACACACTGGAGCAAACAACATTATGCACACTGAAAGAAGCCCCTGTCATCTCATACAGCCAAACACACCTTCCCTCAGCAGAACTGGAAATACACTCAGACCTATTTGAATATCAGCTTTCAAAGTCAAGACATGGTTAGAAGGTGGAGTGGGCTGTCTGTTCATTTAAAACTGCAAACATCAAGGGAGGCTACGGGTCCATGAAGGTAGCAGACCAAACATTTCAAAAGAGCTTTGAATAGATAATAGTAATGTACATTTAAATTTTTTTCTTAAAAAGTTAAAAGCAGATAATTTATCCTTCTTTAAAAGAAGCAGATTACAGCTTAAATTACCTAAATAAAAACATCCACTGTAAAAATATGGACGGCATATGAGCACAATGGGTCGTTTTATTTGTTTATTTATTGTTTGTTTGAACCATTATTTAACTAGGCAAGTCAGTTAAGTAAGAACAAATTCTTATTTACAATGACGGCCTAGGAACAGTGGGTTAACTGCCTTGTTAAGGGGCAGAACGACAGATTTTTACCTTGTCAGCTCGGGGATTCGATTCAGCAACCTTCCGGTTACTAGTCCAACGCTCTAACCACCTGCCGCCTAGTTTGGAGAGTCTCCTATTGTTACCTCAGAGTGGTTCAGACACCAACTGACTTCTAACCCCTGACCCCTCTCAGTTCTGAGAGCAACAGCAGTCAGATCAACTCTACACACACGTACAGTCCCAGTGCAGGGCTTTGTTCTCTCTGAGGGGATCTGA